>NC_143245.1:619097-773871 GCF_009617815.1 Ciona robusta | reverse complement strand
ATATTAAACGCACGATAAAAAGTAAGTCATCTATATTTGTAGGTATAAAATGTTATTGACATTTCATGTAGAAGGTGTGTTGTCATATTAAATAAACTGTCAAAAGTAAGTGATTTTGTTTCTAGTGCTGGTAAAGAATCCACCAGCTAAACCATACGTTACCGTGACTTTTAATCTTTAATAAATTCTTGTGGATATGTAGTCTTATAACACGGGTGTTCTGTTTCATACACCTCTTGCCCACTTACAAGTTACCACGTATGTAACTCTCTGGGTGATTGTTTCTGTTTGGCTGACAATTTAGAAAACCCACTAATGAGCACTGGATTAAAGCAGTTGGTGTTAACTGTCTTATCCAAAAACAGGTATGTCCACAACAGTCCACTAGCCACAATGGTAGCGGCATCGAGCATTGAACACTCTATCCTCTGTTTACAATGAGAGCACTAAGCCATCATACTATAGTACAATTGCTTACCAACAACTAAAAAATTGTATCCAACCCACAGCCATGGTAAACAACTTGATGACGAACCGTGAAGGAGAGGCTTCGCTTGAATGTTTATCGCCGGACCTTGTTGCTAGAAGGATGAAGGTTCTTTACAATAAAGATTTCTCAAACAGGTTCATTAATTAGTATTTGTTTGCTGTAAAAATCTCTATAACATTTGGTTTTTTAACGCTGTGAGGAATAACTTTTATTCACTCGAGCAGAATATTTATTACGAAAAAGGGTATAATTTAATTTTTAATTATAAATCAAAATTACAAATATTTGTAAAATATTTTGTTCACCAACAACAAACATCACAACTTTTTGTTTTTCTTAAGAATGGATGAAATAAGTCACTGCCTGGAGCAAGCAAAGTCGAAATGTTTGAAATCCAATCATCGATTCTCTGAAGTTCTTCCCGGGCTTCGTCAACACGACCTCGACACTTTAAAGCCCGGGGAATGGCTTAATGATGTCATAATCAACCGATACATCGAGTTACTCATCAACACGATGAGAAACGCGACCCATGTAAGCAGCTTCTTTATCGAAGAATTACAACGAGGGAAACAGCCAGCTCTACCTGATGGTTGGCTTACTAAACGATGGCTGATTATTCCCGTATGCATGGATAGCCACTGGAGTCTGCTTTGTGTTGACACCGATGAAAAAGATATCACTGTTTACAATTCACTGTCGATCACGGACGCTGAAATGGATTGCGCAAATGTAAGGTTTTTAAATTAGAACATATTATTATGTATGAAAAAATAAGTACGTAGGCTTTTATGTATTGCTGCTTATAAAAATAGTTATTTTTTTAGTACTTATACATTTCTTTCAGACATAACCACATTGGTCCATATCCATAAGTAACCCCATACACTTTACATTTACTTGCTTACATGTATCACATGCGAATACATCAGTACTTTTTATACCATTACTTACATTTCCATAACTTGTTGTATTTTCAGTCTGTTCTCAGCTACATACAAACGTGTTACATTCAACTTACTGAAGATACCGACAGTTCGTGGGGAATTAAACTTTTAAAAGTAAGTTCAAATATTTTATAGTAAGTTCAAATATTTAGGAAAAAATTTGGTTTTAGTCTCAGGACCTCAAGGACCTTACTCATACAGAATTAATGTTAAAAGTGTCGCTGCATGCTTATACAAGCCTATTGTTCTTCTTGTTAATCTTACGAGGGCCTAGCTATATTGATTGGCAACAAATGACAGTCGTTAAAACACGCAGGGGTGCAAACTATTTAAGTGTCAAAATATATTATGTTTTGATTGCAAACAACAACAAACAATTCTAATATGTTGTACATCACCTTTTGTATAAATCATCTAATAAATTAAACTGGTTTATCCTCGCATGGTGGGGCAACCACAGTCGTTGACATAGGTGTTCTGTTTCATACACTTCGTGCCCGCTTACGAGTTACCACAAACATTATGTGTGGGTGATATAAGAACATTACTTTGGCTTTCAAATTATCACAAATGTAATTTTGTGGGTGAATGTTTTTTTGTATAGCTAACAGTTTAGAAAAACCATTAGTGACCAATAGTGCTATTGTCAAATGTAGTCAATTTAATACCATACAGAAAAACATCACCCACAAAGTTACATTCGTGGAAATTTGTAAGCGGGCATGAGGTGTATGAAAGTGAACACCCGTGTTATAACGACTGTCGTTGCCCTGCCATGCGAGGATAAATAAGTTACATACCTGGTAACTTGTAAGCGGGCATGAGGTGTATGGAACAGAACACCCATGTTATAACGACTGTCGTTGCCCTGCCATGCGAGGATAAATAAGTTACATACCTGGTAACTTGTAAGCGGGCATGAGGTGTATGGAACAGAACACCCATGTTATAACGACTGTTGTTGCCATACAAACTATATCCTAACACTTTATTTATTATGTTGTTTTCACAGGAGATGCCCCACCAAGCGAATGTTTATGACTGTGGTGTTTATGTTTGTATGTTCGCACGAAAAGTTATCTTTAACCTTACTTTATTAATTGAACCCTGCCAAGTGTGCGAGTTTCGTGAATGGCTTCGGGACGAGCTGCTTAACAATAGGTTGTTTAAATGAAATATCTTATTGGTATGATTTCTTGCATTTTTCCATTTGTTATTTATTCAACTTTTGTTGTTGTTTTTTGTAACGTTATCACCACCTGAACTGCTTGCCTGCGTTATAAACATGTCACATTCGCATATTTGTCGTCATTTAAGAACAGGAATGTGAATTGCTGAAGTTATAAAGGGCAGTAAACCAGAGTAAAATGGTGACAGTTTGTCAATTTTCAGCGGGAATATATTTCGCATCCATGTTGCGAGCAATAACGATTGATCGGCGTTTCCTTGTTAAAATGTCAGAGACAGAAAAGACGCAAGAAATAAACGTCCTGAGACAGTGCCGAATATTTGAGCAAGATGTTGTTAAGTTTGTCCAAATTGATTTTTATGTTAAATTGCTTAAAACAAGTAATGGTACCGTTTTAAACTGTACTTTTTTTTCTAATTCAGTTTGCAAATTGGAAAAAAATAATTGTTTTGTAAACTAATGTAAACGGATTTTTTTTATAAAATTTTATGTATAATTTAAAACCATTGTACTGTTTTAAATTATTTTTTTTACTAATTCAGTTTGCAAATTTGAAAAAAAAATATTTTGAATGTAAACGATTGTTTTTAATATTTTTGATGTTAAACAAGTAATGGTACTGTTTTAAACTGAAAATTTTTACTAATTCCGTTTGCAAATTAGAAAAAAAATGTTTTGTAAACTAATATAAACGAATTTTTTAATAATTTTTTTATGTTTAACAAATAATGGTACTGTTTTAAACTAAAAAATTTTTACTAATTCAGTTTGCAAATAGAAACTCCAAAAAAAATTACCAATTAGGTTTGCAATTTAGAAAAAAGAGTATCATAAACTAATGTAAAGGATTTTTTTAATAAAATGTTTAAGCTAAAAATTTTTACTAATTCAGTTTGCAACTTTGAAAAAAATGTTGTGTCAACTAATGTAAACAATTTTTTTTAATAAAGTTTTTATGTTAAACAAGTAATGATTCTTTACGGTTTCCGTTTGCAAATTTAAAAAAAAATGTTTTGTAAACTAAAAAAAATGTTTTGTAAACTAAAAAATTGTTTTGTAAACTAATGTAAAAATTTTTTAATAAATACTTTATGTTGAACAAGTAATGGTACTGTTTTAAACTGAATTTTTTTTTTTGCTAAATTAGTTTGCAAATTTAAAAAAAAATTGTTTTGTAAACTAATGTAAACGAATTTTTAAATAAAATTTTTATGTAAGACAATTTAAGTTATGGTATTGTTTTAAAAAAAAATTTTTTTTACCACTTCGGTTTGCAAGTTAGAAAAAAAATGTTGTGTAAACTAATGTAAACGAATTTTTTAAATAAATTTTTTATGTTTAACAAATAATGGTACTTTTTTAAACAAAAAATTTTTACTAATTCCGTTTGCAAATTAAAAAAAAAAGGTTTTGTAAACCAATATAAACGAATTTTTTTAATAATTTTTTATGTTTAACAAGTAATGGTACTGTTTTAAACTAAAATTTTTTTACTAATTCAGTTTGCAAATAGAAACTCCAAAAAAAATTACCAATTAGGTTTGCAATTTAAAAAAAAGAGTATCACAAACTAATGCAAAGGATTTTTTTAATAAAATGTTTCTGTTAAATAAATTATGGTACTTTTAAGCTAAAAATTTTTACTAATTCAGTTTGCAAATTTAAAAAAAAAATATTTTGTAAACTAATGCAAACGAATTATTTTAATAAAATTTTTATCTTTTACAAGTAATCGTACTGTTTTAAATTAAACTTTTTTACTAATTCAGTTTGCAAATTTAAAAAAATGTTTTGTAAACTAATGTTAACAAAATTTTTTATTAAAATTTTTTATGTTGAACAAGTAATGGTACTGTTTTAAACTGATTTTTTTACAAATTTAGTTTGCAAATTAAAAAAAAATTGTTTTGTATACTAATGTAAAACCAATTTTTATTATTAAAATTGTTCATGTTATACTGCTTAAAACAAGTAATAGTACTGTTTTAAACTTTTTTTTACTGCTTCGTTTGCAAATTAAAAAAAAAATATTTGTAAACTAATGTAAACCATTTTTTTTATTAATTTTTATTATGTTAATAAAGTAATGGTACTGTTTTAGACTAAAAATTTTTACTAATTCGGGCAAATTAGAAAAAATTGTTTTGTAAATTAATGTAAACATTTTTTTTTAATAAATTTTTTGAGTTAAACAAGAAATGGTACTGTTTTAAACTAAAATTTGAAAAAAAATGTTGTTTAAACTAATGTAAACATTTTTTAATAAATACTTTATGTTAAACACGTAAACTTTTTACGACTTCCGTTTGCAAATTTGAAAAAAAAAGTTGTGTAAACTAATGTAAACGAGTTTTTTATAAATTTGTTATTTTAGATAAGTAATGGTACAGTTTTAAACTAAACATTTTTACTACTTCTGTTTGCGAATTTGAAAAAAAAATTGTTTTGTATACTAATGTAAACGAATTTTTTAAATAAAATTTTTATGTTAGACAATTTAAGTTATGGTATTGTTTTAAAATATTTTTTTTTACTAATTCCATTTGCAAATTAGAAAAAAAATGTTGTGTAAACTAATGTAAACAAAATTTTTTATTAAAATTTTTTATGTTAAATAAGTAATGGTGCTGTTTTAAACTGATTTTTTTACTAATTTAGTTTGCAAATTAAAAAAAATTGTTTTGTATACCAATGTAAACGAATTTTTATTATTAAAATTGTTCATGTTATACTGCTTAAAACAAGTAATAGTACTGTTTTAAACTTTTTTTACTAATTCGTTTAAAACAAATTTTTTAAATAAAATTTTTATGTTAAACAATTTAAGTTATGGTATTGTTTTAAAATAATTTTTTTTACTAATTCGGTTTGCAAATTTGAAAAAAAATGTTGTGTAAACCATTTATTTTAATACAATTGTGTTATATTATATTTTGCAAACCAAGTTAGTAAAAATTTTATTTTAAAACAGTACCATTACTTGGTTATTAATATAAAAGTTTTATTAAAAAAGTTTGTATACATTAGTTTACAACATTTTTTTTTTTTAATTTGCAAATTCAATTGGTAAAAAAATTAGTTTAAAACAGTACCATTACTTGTTTAAGTAATATAACATGAAAATTTTTATAGAAAAAACTCGTTGACATATGATACCATAATATTTTTTTAATACAATTGTGTTATGTTATATTGCTGAAAACAAGTAATGGTACGCTTTCAAACTAAAAATTTTGACTAACTCCGTTTCCAAATTTAAAAAAATATTTGATGTGTAAAATAATACAAACCAGTTTCTTAATAAAACTTTCATGTTATATCCCATCCATGTCTTGTCCCAAGTTTCATCCAAATTTGTTTCATATTTTGTTCTTGTTTTACCCATGTTATTCTCATATCTTCACTATCACAAACAAAAATACAAATATTTTATATTTTTGATTAATATTTTAATTTTGTACAAAACCAGGAACATCATCAGGAAAAATATATCAATACGACATAAATTAAATTAATGAAGAATGCATAAAACAATAACAACAAGCAATGCAATAAAAACTTTCAAAAAAATAAGGAAAAATCATTAAGATATTCTCACATAATCACCCACAAAGTAACCTGCATGGTAACTCGTAAGCTGGCATGAGGTGTTAAACCCGTGTGATAACGACTGTCGTTATTCAGCCACGCGAGGATAAAGTAAGTTACATTATATTACAATACACAACAAAGTGAATGAATGAATGTAACTTACTTTATCCTCGCGTGGCCGGAAAACGACAGTTGTTATCACACAGGTTTAACACCTCGTGCCAGCTTTTGAGTTACCATGTATGTTACTTTGTGAGTAATTATTTTTTGGGGGATTTTTTCTTTTTTTTATGTATTTCTGATAATTTGGACAACCCATTAGTAACCACTGGGTTGGAGCAGTTGCCGTTAAGTGTTTTGCCCAAGGACACATACGCCCACAATGGTAGCAGCATCGAGCCTTGAACCCATTACCTCTGGGTTACAGGCAGGCGCGCTAACCACTATGCCACGGCGCCGGACATAACAAAGTGCACAA
Organism: Ciona robusta; assembly: GCF_009617815.1. NCBI lineage: Eukaryota > Metazoa > Chordata > Ascidiacea > Phlebobranchia > Cionidae > Ciona > Ciona robusta. The sequence goes on along the minus strand of NC_143245.1, from coordinate 767,176 downwards.
GGAATAACTGACAAAACACTTTTGTTTTTACGAAATTAAATTATCCAATGTATGTTTAATCAATATAATCCGGTGGTACATCAAACTGTATCTGTTGGTTTGGGAACAGCTGCACTACCTTTTCAAAATACTTTGGATGGATTCGACCCAATCTATCCCCTTCAGATAAAACAACTTTATTGCTTGATTGGAAAAATTTGACCCCTTCGGCCAAAGCTTTGCGCAAGTTAATGTAAATTGCAACTTGGCATTTCCGACTCATCCCACTCAATACTTCCCCAGCCAAACCTTCAGCAAAGTGAATATGGCTTCGTCGCATTTTACGCAACCCTTCGTGTTTAATAGATTCCCAATTACTCCAGAACGTTCCATGAATAACAACTGGATGTTTTGCCCAGTTAGTAATCGGTTCCAATTCTAAGTTGCCAAGCCTGATAGAATGTCCTTGCGTTGCTTTAATCTTCCATCTTCCACCGATCAAATTCATCTCGTATCTTTTCTTATCGCTCGAACTTACAACTTTTTGAACGTCTTCCAAAGTCACGCCACGAAACGTCCCCTTCACCCCCGGGCAGTCTATTATATCATCCACGTAAACATAACCTTGTTCATCCATAGGAATGCTTCCACTACGAGATCCATGTCGTAGAATCCTCACAAGTTCCCGGGACAGTTGGTAGTCACTGAAATTCTTGCCGGACATCTTGAACAAAAATACTTAAATTGTTCATTTAAATTCCAACCAAAGTAATTTTCAAGATTAGTTGCACCAACCTAAGATCCCATTCATAAAGCCTAAATACAATAAAACTGATGTTAAATTGCAATTACTTATTTTTTCATTAAGTTATTAAAGCAAAACTCACTTAGTTTGAAAGCATTTTACATTTGCAATGATGACTACAAAAAATGCTAGGTTACCAAATCACAAACAGTTGTGCTGAAATCAGTGGATTAAAAAGACTCACTTACATTTTAGAGCTTTGGTAAAACAAAGAATTGAAAGAAAAAAATTGAAACACTTTAGAGTTTATACAAAGTGCAAAATTTTTAGGTGTTCTTGATTTTACATTGAAAGTTGCGCTAATGCTGTTACACAGAAAAGCAACAGAAAGTATATTAACCTTCACCACTTTATGTCTTCCAGTTTACAAAGTTGTAAATATGGGTAAACAACATTGAGGAAATCTAGGCATAATTAATTACAACCAACCCCCAATGCAAAACACAAATAAACACGACGTGATAACAGTTGATAGTTTGAAGAAACTTATTTAAAACGGAAATAACAAAATTAACACTAGCCCTACACAAGGGTTAATGAGCCAACTCTGGTATAAATCTCAGTTCCCATGGCGTGCTTTGCCAAAGGACTTCACCCATAAAGAACAGAAACAAATATTCTGTTACTACCAGGTATAACATAAGCAATAGCATTTTAGGTATAATAAGTATAACAAACAAGAATATCAGGTTCTGGTATTGTTTATAATAAATTGAATGTAATCCATCTGCGACGCACAGATCGTCCATTCACAATTTGTTCATACTGTTGCATACGATGTTAGATTTAAAAAAAAAAGAAAATGTAAAAAAGAAAGAGAATATATTTTTTACATCCATTTGGGTACAAATACATCAAAAAACTGACCGTTTTCATTATCAAAGTAGGCTGTTATAATGTATGCACAACAAACAATGCCATTCATTCCCAAAAAAACATTCAATCAGTTTCCTTTAACTTGTTTTGGTTTTTCACTCTTGTTTTCTTCATTACTTTTGCTTTTTTCGTCGGAATATTCGGGTGGAATTTCAAACTCTATCCCTTTGCGTGGATACAGCTGCACTACTTTTAGAAAATACTTTGGATGGATTCTCCCTTTTTCATCTCCCTCCGTTAAAATAACTTGGTTACTTGACTGGAAGAACTTGAAGCCATCTTTCAAAGCTTGAGTCATATTAATATATATGGCAACTTCGCATGACTTTCTCATCCCACTCACAACCTCATTTGGCAACCCAGGTGCGAAGTGGATATGATTTCTCCCCATCCTGTTCAAACCATTCACTTTAATAAACTCCCAGTTTTCCCAGTATGTCCCATGTATAACAACAAGGAACTCTGCAGGATTAGTTATCGGCCTCAATGATCGATTCTCAATTTTCACTGTATGTCCTTGCGCTGCCTTGATCTTCCAACCAACTCCCTCCTCAAACTTCAACTCAAACCGCTTCTTGTCGTTCGATTCAACAATCTTCTCGATATATAACTCATTCACTCCTGGAAATTGGTCATAAAACCTTTTACAAGTCAGAATATCATTGACAAACACATATCCTTCCGCATCCATCTGAATTTGCTGATTATATTTTCCATGGCGAACAATTCGAACCAATTCCTTTGAGACATCAAACTCTGTGTATTGAGGTTCATATTGAGATGGGGGTTGTGGTCCATATGGTTCAGGTGCAACATAATTAACCATCTGTCCTTGCCAATTACTCTGAGCATAACCACCTCCTCTATTCATATTATTCCCCCTCCCACTATACCCACGTCCCCTTTGTTGGTAACCACCATGTTGTCCTTGTTGTTTGTAGTCTCCACCTTGGACTCTCTGATGTTGTTGCGTCCCACCATACCCACCTCCCCTTTGGTAATTCTGCGGTTGTTGGTTGTGGTTTTGTTGGCCACCATAATGTCCTTGTTGTTGTCTGTAGTCTCTACCTTGGACTCTCTGATGATTTTGCCTCGCACTACCACCACCGCCACCACCACCACCACCACCCCTTTCACCAGATCTGTTCCTACTCGAACTTCCACCCTTATGCCAATGCCGGCCATCAGCTGAAGAATCTCTCCTTTTATCTTCACTGTGAGAAGAAGAACCCTTATTCTCATTATATCCCTTCTTCCCATCCTTCTCTCCTTCCCTTTCTCTTTCTTTACTCTTCCTCTCCTTTAAAGAATTACTTGAACTTCGATCTCTTGACCTGCTTCGCCCACTTTTTGCCACACTCCCTTCTTTCTCTTTATCCCCACCGCTACGATCATAAGATGTTCCACGACCATTTAGATTATCCTTAGAAGAAGATCTTGCATTTGTGGGGCTTGATTGTCCCGTTTTTTCTTTCACCTCTTTCTCACTTTTTCCACCATTATCGTCAACCACATCAGTTGACTCTGATTTCTTATTTGCTGCGTCGATATTTAATTTAGTTTCTTCTTTTTCTGCTTGTAATGCCTTTTCCTTTTTCCTTTGTCTTTTTTTTGCAGTTTTGCTTAGCTTTGCAGTAGGTTCGGTCCATCCTGGAATGTTTCTACCACCTGTGCTCATTTTTCTTTTAAGATTTTGATTCCTGTCACTCATTTACAGCAAGTAAGCTTCAACATAAATCTATCAACAGTAATTGATCCACACTACTGCTGTGAAAGAGCAGTGTATTAAAATAAAAGCATGGTTTTGAAACTGAGGGTTTATATTTTATTCCAGTCTGCAGAGTATGGCAGGTGCACGAGCGATTTTGTTTATCACCTTTTGTGATGCACGCCATAATTTTTCCCACTCACGCCAATTAAATAAACAAAAAAAAAAAAATTTTTGACGACAGCACGTGTGAAATTGGATTTTACTCATAAACTTTCCATTCACATTACACATTTGCCGCAAATATAGCACTGGTAGAATTAATCAATTATACAAATTATAATAACCTTTCCTTGCTATATACGACCATGCCAAGAAACAGTGGTTAGAGTACTCGCCTCTAAACCTAAGGGTATCATGTTCAAAGATTAAGGCTGCTACTATAGTGTGCCTATGCTTGATTAGGGCAGATTCTTAACCAGCCATACATATAAACAAATACCTACAAGGTAACTCGTAAGCGGGCACGAGGTGTATGAAACAGAACACCCGTGTTATAACGACTGTCGTTGCCCCGCCACGCGAAGATAAACCAATTATATTCATATTAATTCATTTAAATAAAACAGACTTAGACAATTTTTAATAATTCGTTGTAACTTTCAACGCAAATGAAACCACTTCTACCATCATTGGTAATCCTTTAGCTGGTGGCCACCTGAAATTTTGGTTTCAAAATGTTCTATAGCCCTCACTGATACCTGCTGTTTAATTTTTTTTTCAAAAAAGTCGGGCGTTCGTGTCGATAATTAACTTTAAAAATGCGCGAAAACATGCTTCGTCACCGTAATTCGTCTGATTTGCGTAAGGTTAACGATTTATTACGTCACAATCGCGGTCTGTTACGTCACAATAGTGGTATATTACATACGTTACAGCCTTGTTTTTTCCCAATGTTTTAACGTAGGAATCAAACGTAACAATATGCATTCTATGACGTAATAATCTAACCTTGGTTTAATTCATAACGGCTGGTGTGGAAAATACGGTGACGCAGCACGATTTCGCGCACTTTCAAAGTTAATTTTCGACACGAACGCCCGAGTTTTTTCAAAAAAAAATTATACAATGGGTATCAGTGAGACCTAAGGAACATTTTGAAACCAAAATTTCAGGTGGCCCCCAGCTAAAGGATTACCATTTTGTTTTGAAAAAACTCGGGCGTTCGTGTCGAAAATTAACTTTGAAAGTGCGCGAAATCGTGCTGCGTCACCGTATTTTCCACACCAGCCGTTATGAATTAAACCAAAGTTAGATTATTACGTCATAGAATGCGTATTGTTACGTTTGATTCCTACGTTAAAACATTGGGAAAAAACAAGGCTGTAACGTATGTAATATACCACTATTGTGACGTAACAGACCGCGATTGTGACGTAATAAATCGTTAACCTTACGCAAATCAGACGAATTACGGTGACGAAGCATGTTTTCGCGCATTTTTAAAGTTAATTATCGACACGAACGCCCGACTTTTTTGAAAAAAAAATTAAACAGCAGGTATCAGTGAGGGCTATAGAACATTTTGAAACCAAAATTTCAGGTGGCCACCAGCTAAAGGATTACCAACAAAATTATACAGTGGCTATCAGGGAGACCTAAGGAACATTTTGAAACAAAAATTTCAGGTGGCCACCAGCTAAAGGATTACCCAATCATTGTTATGATACTATGACTACTACACTAGTAATTAGTTATAAAATCTTATTCTATTTGTTCAATGTTATCCTATATTTCACTCATAAAACAACTTCCTTTTAAAAGCGGAACTCTTGGGTTGCGTGTGGGGATTCCCCATCAGCTAAACTTTAGTTTACCGAAGGTTCATAGAAATCGTAGAATGATGTTTAATTAGGGGTGCATCTATTTAACCAGTCATACTAAAACACGAACGGGTGTTTTTGCAAATGGATTTTTGATTACGAAACAACCAAAATATCTGGAGAGTCGTATAAGACATAATGGGTCGTAATGGGTTACATGCTGGGGGCTAACTTTACCACATTTTGGTAGATCTTTTAACGGGATAGCCCCCTTGTACAAAATTCTAGAATATTCGGACAAGCAGAGTTATATCATAATGTTAAAAAACGTTTCACACGTAGGTTTTAAGAGAATCAATCCGGGTCCCCACCGGGTCCCACACCGGACGTGTATTTTAGTATAGTAGCGGAGGGGGGGGGGAGATGGAACACCTGTTCAGTCTATTTTCTCGACCCATTTTGTAGTGAACAAAGAACAATCCAAGAATTATAAAACCGTATCCTTGCGACTTCCATAGGCCGTTGTTAATTGTTCATAAACAGGATATCTGGAATTATGTGCTGAAGGTGTCCCATCTCCCCCCCCCCACCCTACTATATATTTTTTACATCGGGCCCGCCGGACGTGTTTTAGTACGACCCGATTTAACTTTCGAACTGGGGTAACAACGATTTCTGTAATCATAACTTTCACACTGAAGCTGTGAAAGCAGCGACCAAAATAACGAGACGTATTTTAAAAAGCAAAGAATACTCTACCTTTTTTATTGGAAGTTTATTTAGAGTTTAACTTTTGCACACAAGTTATGCGAGCTTTGAACTTTGACTGGTGAACCAATTCATAGAACAATATCGCACGGTTTATTCAAATGGAACAGAATTAGACAATTTTCAACAATTCAATTTAACAATTCGTCAAGTTACAACGCAAAAGAAAACACATGGGACTATACAAAGAAGACGGAAAATTTTTTCCGCTAGAGGCGGTAATTATTTAAATTAAAAAATACGGAAAAACGAACAAAACAGCACTACAAAGTGTTAATAAGTGTAAAACAAATTAATTAAATAATAAAAATACCTTTCTAAATACATAAAACACTAGTAAGAACATATTTCCCACATTAGGTCGGTTATATACGCTCTTTCGTTATGCTTAATGTCGTCGAGTCTGTGGTGTAGCGGTTTGCGTGCGGTCGTGAACTCTCTTCGTTTCATTTTTACTGGGTTCGAGTCCCGCACAGTGGAATATTTTTTATATTTTTTTTCAAGTTTTTTTGTTTGACGAGTTAGGGGTTAGGGGTTTATATCTTATGTGTATAAACCGTGAAACTAACTGCTCCCCATAAAATAGAGAAACGAATTTGTCATCGCCTTCTAGCGGAAAAAAATTTCCGTCTTCTCTGTATAGCTCCATGTAAAGAAAACACATCTATGAACATGGTTACGGTACTATGAATATATACTACACTACGGTATTTAGTTATAAAGTATTGTGGGGGAAGATGGAACACCTTTAGCACATATTATCCAAATATCCTGACCGTGTTTTAATCAATTAACAACTGTCTACATAAAGATACGTTTTTTTTAATTCTTTTTCAAATATTCTCATATATTTACTCATAAAACAACTTCATTTTTAAAATCGGACCTATTCGATTGTGTGTGTGGATTTCCCATCAGCTCAGCTTTAATTTATTCCGCCACCCTCTCATCTTCCGCCACCCTCTTCTCTTCCGCCACTCTTTCCTCTTTGGCCACCCTCTCATCTTCCGCCACCCTCTTCTCTTCCGCCACCCTCTTCTCTTCCGCCACCCTCTCCTCTTCCGCCACCCTCTCCTCTTCCGCCACCCTCTCCTCTTCCGCCACCCTCTCATCTTCCGCCACCCTCTTCTCTTCCGCCACCCTCTCCTCTTCCGCCACTCTTTCCTCTTTGGCCACCCTCTCATCTTCCGCCACCCTCTCATCTTCCGCCACCCTCTCATCTTCCGCCCCTCTTTCCTCTTTCGCCACTTTTTTCTTTTTCGCCACTCTCTCCTCTTTCACCAAACTCATCATTCCCACCGACCTCCTCTTTTCCGACGACTTATTTTCTCCCGCCAAACCCATCTCTTCAGCTACCGCTTGTTTCGCCGCCGCCTCTTCCTGCTTCAATTCGGGTAACTCAGCTTGCCGCTCTTTTATTTCTTTTTTCTGTTTATTATTCTCTTTCTCATTATTTTTCTTACCCTTTGAACTTCGTTTGGACGCCAACTGGTCGTCATTGTCTTTATCTCCTTTTCGTTTATTTTGATCATAATTTCTCCCTCTTTTTGAACGTCGTTTGTCGTCGTCGTGATTGTTCATTTTTCGTTTCGGTCGTTCAAAACAAATCACTATTTGGTTATACAATCTTGTCCTATTTGTTAAAAATTCTCATATAGTTCACCCATAAAACAACTTCCCTTTTAAAAGCGGAACTATTCGATTGCGTGTGGGGAATTTAAAAACCTCAGATTTATAGAAATCACAAGACGGTATTTTTTTTGGGTGCGTAAATATATAAAAAACAGGACTTTGTCTTTACGACAAACCGCTTAACATAAATGCGGAGAACTTTTATTGAACTTTTGTCGACGTAACCTTTAATTGCATGCGAAAGATCTCTTGCATTAAAAGTTTCTTCACATTCACATATTTTTCCGACTTTACAAAACAAGATGTTGGAATATTATTGGAAGTTTATTTAAAGTTTAACTTTTGCACACAAGTCATTTGAACTTTAACTGGTAAACCAATTTATAGAAAACTATTCCACAGTTTTCAATGAAAGCAATTTCGACATCGTTGGCGTTAAGCGTCGTCTCCAAGGACGACACACACTAAGCATCGAACCCAGTGTCTTCTGGTTATGAAGCGGACGCTTTGACCAAAGTGCAATGTGTCCATGGGTTCGAGGCTCGGTGCTGCTACCACTGTGGGCGTATGTGTCTTTGGGCAACACTGCACGGTAATTGCTCCAACCCAGTGGTATCTTATGGTTTTTCTAAATTGTCAGCAATAAAATAAAAAAATAAAAATTATATATAATATACTAGGATGGGGGGAAATGGGACACCGTTTTATTCTATTTTCTCGTCTAATTTGGTGGTAAACAAAGAACATTGAAAGAATTATAAAGTATCCTCGCGACCTTTATAGACCGTTGTTAATTGTTTAAAACACGATCAGGTTATTAGGCAGTTTTGTGTGCTATAAATATCCCGTTTTCTCCCAGCCTACTGTATAAAAAAAATAGCTCCCCGCAATTGCCACAACGGTGTGGCGACTTGTGTGTAAGGATAGTACGATGTGTGTTTCATTGCAAGCGTACATGGGTTACGACACACTAAGTAGCTTCAGCCATTCTAAGTGCTTGTATAAGTAGACTCGTCGTGATTCTATACGACACAAATAGATGTAGAGTTCTAAAGCATTTTATAAATAAACAAATAGCCACGGACTCCGGGTGTTACATGGGCGTATAAGCTTCAAGCTTGTATTTGCTTTAAAAGATAAATATTGCTGGAAAATTGATTAAAATCAGCATTTCGCAACCTATGGTACGCGTACCACTACAATTGGGCCAACTCTGGCACAAATTCCAGTTCCTCTAACAAGAACTTCCCTCGTATAAGAATGATCTTACCAAGCTGAACCACCGTCGTTGTACATATAACCACAAACCTATATACGCCGTAAATACATTTCTAGCACCGCAACACAAGGCCAAGTTATTTGCTCCAAACTCGGTGAACTTCGGGCGATCTTAGCGTTTGTTTGTTACGTAACAGAGGGTTTGTCTACCCGTAACGCGATATTTATATTGACACGATCAACAATGGTATCTTGAGGTTGGGCGCTATCGGCTTCTTCAACGTTGTTTGATTCGTTTGTTTTATTCGAGCAAATAAGCTGCCGAAGCCTAGTTACCAACCACACAGGACTTCTGTGTACTTTGTTTTGTTACGTCATGAGGTGACGTCATACGACTTCCGGCGTCGTTTGAATCGGTGTAATTGCTTCCGGTGGCGCTGAAACAACGGCGATGGATTAAACGAAAGAACGCTTGTCGTTGTCAAGAAACATCGCTTTTATCAAACAAAGGATTTATTCGAGATCTTCGTGCTCTTGTTTATGACGTAATAATGAAATTCGCAAATTTATCATTTACTGGAAATCACGCCTTATGACGTCATAATGCATATTCTTCGAGTCGATTATTCATGTTGACGACCGTCTGCTACGTCACAATACATCATGTTTCTAGTTTTGTTTGATTGTATTCTTGCTCTAATTACATACACCCGACACACAAATGCGCAGTATGGTGGAATAAGAGTAATATTGGAAAAATTCCATGTTCGCTACACTAACGATAACTACATCATGAAAATCCTTTACAAAATGAGAGGTTTTGTACAAGAGAAGAGAAATATGAACAACAGTATGTCAATGTACTTCTAAATACGGGTACGAACCAATAGTAATATACATGGCAAAGATACATTGGGGAATATGCAGAATAAAACCTACAAGATATTGAAGTGATTTATACATGGTGCAAATATGTAGATTTGATTTTGGAAGTTTAAACATCTGGATTGCTACTTGAGTGTATGACCCTTAACTGAACCACAATGTTATGTGCCTGTCAACAACTGATGTATCTAACTGGTTATTAGATACAGAATATCCAAAGTTACCAAGGGACAACCACTTAATATAAATTGATTTGAATTTTAGTAATTTGCCGATTTTGTGATTGATTTGAGAGAAATTTAAAGGGGGAAGGGGAACCCCAGCCCCAAGCCCTCCCACTATGTCCGCATTTAAAGGACAGGTTGGAAAAAATGAACACATATTTGTGATTTAAACATAATTATAAACATGGTCGTTGCTATTTCAGTATTTTTGCCACTAATTTTTGTTGCTTAAGCAAGGCACTATTTAGAATAATGCAGGTAACTGATTCACAATGATATAATAAGCAGCATATGCGATGTAATCATTAAATATATACAAACTATAATACCATATAAAGGGAATTCAAAACACAAAGGCAGTCAATTCAAAAACCCACATTTTGCTTTAGGTTGATTTTACATGAAGTCTCATGCATTTAAAGGTACTTGATTAAGTTACATTCAAAATTTACAAAGTTTTCTAAGAGAATTGCAGTTACAGCTCTAAGTGCTGGAATGTTTGGCGGGACAAGCCAATAAGGTGAAACTATAACAAACATGAACCCAAACTGGAGGCAGGGATAGTTAGACACACTACACTGTAAAATTTATTAACTTATTGGTTCTAATGTTTACTGATTAATGCAGTGAAGAAAATTTCAGGGTAGGCCTGCCCACCCTGCCACCCCAGGTTTGGCGCCTAAGCTAACAAAACATCCGCACAGGAAAATAAATAACGATTATAAACAAAGTTTTAAGCAAATGAAATCACTTTGCAAGTTTCAAGAACAAAGATGAACAAACATTTTGGTACAGACTACATATTACCCAATTGAACATGCAAGCCAAATTAACAATGTTTTAAATGTGAAGCTGAAATAAGAATTGTTTATATTCTGGTTGATCAAAATATTGTAAATGTACCATAGCCTGCCGCCCTGCCCACCATTATCCTAGAAGCAACAAACCTTAGAAACCTCAGAAAAGAGATTGATTTGGTTGCTGTTGGTAGTTTGCCATGGCTGCTTGTTGCATATATGGGTTTGGTGTTGGCATCATTCCTGGAACACCATATGTTGACTGTTGTGTTGCGGGGGCCATGGGGTATCCTGTTGCTGGGAGGCTGAATGGGGTTGGGTTGATGGCTTTGGGGGCAGGGGCGGCTCCTACACCGAACTCTGAACCTTTTTCTACTTTCAATTGGTTCAAACTTAATGAAGGCCCTTTCTGGTTGAATGGGTTACGAGCCGCACCAAAAGATCCGGAGGTCGGTGTGGACATCATATATGGGTTGGTGGTTGGCGACTTGGTAACCAGGTTATCCATGTTGATTAGGGAAGCCTTGGTGCCGAGGAAGTTACCTGCCGTGTCACCATTAACTTGGTTGTCATTGACATCTGTGGTCTGTGGCTTCATGCCAGGGGCTTGTGGTGTCATTATGCCAATCGTCAGCAAGTCAGAAGCCGTGAGGGGTTTGGCTGACGGCTCTTGTACGTTGAGAGTCGAGAAATCTTTAAGGGGGTTGGACTGTGGGGGGTCGAACGATGAAGTTGGGGGTTGAAAAGCATTGCTGGTGGTTGTTGGTGGGTTAGGGGTGGAATCCCAGGGATTTGGTGCAGTTTGGGGGGCAGAGGAACCCCATGGGTCCAACACAGGCTTGGAGGCGGGGGCTGGTGCTGGGGTTGATATATTTGCCCACGGGTCCGGCTGTGTGGGTGGGGGTGGCTTGGAGTCCCATGGGTTGGCTTGGGGTGTTGTAAGTGGGGCTGATGAACCCCAGGGGTCAACTGGGGGTTGAGAGGGTTGGGTAACTTGAGGGGCGGGTGCAGTGACCCCCCATGGCATGCTCTGTCGAACGGGGCTTTTCTGTGGAGGAGGTAATATCCCAGTGCTTGTACCTCCCCATGTGTTTGCAGCTGGAGCAGTAGGTTGTGGTGGTGCGTCGAATAAACTGCTGTTTCCATTCACTGAGGGGGCTTCCCATGCGTTAGATTCAAACCCTTTCGAAGCTGGAGCTCCAAATAAACCAACATTACTCTGTGGTTGTGGTGGTTGTCCCCAAGGGTCAGCAGTTCCATTAACTGCAGGCTTGGACTGCATCTTTGCAACTGTTGCATCCGCCACTTGCGCACTTTCCTTTAAAGCGAGCTCGAGACGTATTTTGTCGCTCTGTTCCTCTCTGTTTTGTTCCGATGCTTCTTCTTTACTCATGGCTAACGCCACCTAACAAAGTTATGACAACAACAACTTATTTTACGCATTTATATTATATAGCCCATGGACCAAGGCACACTTGTGATTTGGGCAAGATTTGGCTTGTGCAATTTAGAAAAAAACGTTTTTAAATAAAACAAATAAAATTTTGCCAAATATTGAATTTGAATAAATTCTTTGGTGTGTTTACAATATGACGCTTAACAGCGTAAATTAGAAATAATTGATAGAAAAGCTATGACAACACCAACTTATTTTATGCATTTAAATTACTTGAACACTTGTGATTTTAGCAAGAGTTGGCCATGCCATCTACCATTTTGTGCAGTTTAGGAAAATACTTTTTACATAAAACAAATAAAATTTAACAAAATATTGAACTTAAACAAATCTCCTGTGTTTACTAATATCAGTCATTTAGAAACCATAATCATTTGCATTCAACTTTGCTATAAAAATGATAAACAGAACATGAACCCAATAAAATAACAAGTAGCAATTGATTAACTGTGATAATTTACGTGAAACCGGCCCCTGATCTAGTGCTCATGAAGTTGGACGATTCTTGTAACAAATAACAGTCATGATCAAGTAATACAAAATACACAACGGACAAAAATTCAGAGTCCAATGAATTATGTTCAATGCGAAATATGTTTGGCCTAAAAATGTTATTATCAGTCTTTTATTTAAATAGAAGCTCTTTTATGTTAAACTACTCGTTAGATATTATTCTGATTTTTACACATTTTGTAGCACTTTATTCTGACTGTTGTTTGGTTACATGAATCGTCCAACTTCATAAGCATTCGAATCAAGGGCAGATTCACACAAATAACAATAAAAATCACAAGTATATATTTTGAACACACCTGCAACTGTAGATCCTCTTCCCCTGTATTAGAAGGAACAGCCTGTACCATGTCTGGGGATAAGTTACTGCTACTGAATTGCTCCATTGATGGGTAGTTCTTGCCATACTGGTTTTGTTTTGTCTTCTTTTTATCTTTATGTTGGTCCGATCTCTTCTTGCGGAATTTGTATTCCATGTATCGAAGTTCTCGTCCGATTCCATCGCGAAGTTTTTCAGCCATTTTTTTGGTGAATTAGAAACTTACTCTACTGACCTGTCAGTAGACATATATTGCTAAATTTAAAATAAACAGTATATATATAAAATATCTAAATTAGGGCAGAGTTAGGATTCTGTGTGTAAAAACTAAAGCCGCTGAACCTGGGGTCGCAGCAGGTATGCAAACCCTAAACCTTGTTTGCACTGTAAACATTCCAACCAATGCAAAAAAACGTTTCAAATATGTTTAGCTATTTATGCATTCCCTCTAATTAACAATACATGCGACTTATTATCCGAATATCACTCTCTTTTTTCACAAGTGTGCTAATTTTTTTATTATTATTATCTAGGGACTTTTAAAAAACGTCGTTTTTGTGACATATAAAACGTGTATTGGTATAGTATTTCAATATTTTATAAAGTTGTTTACTAACAGTTAGTTTTACAGTTTACACACATAAAACTTAACCCCCTAGCCCCTAACTTCTAACCCCCCCCCCAATGCTAATTACACCAAAAAAATTAAAAAAAGTAAAACGTATTGCACTATGCGGGACTCCAATCCAGTAGGAACGAAACAAAGAGATTAATGACGGCACGCTAACCGTTACACCACAGAGCCATGGATAGTAAACAAAACGAAAGAGCGTATACAACCTACCTAATTTGGGAAAGATGTCTTTACTAGTGTTTTATATATTTATAAAGGTATTTTCAGTATTTAAGTAATTTGTTTTACACTTATTACCAATTTAAAGTGTTTTTTCAAAATTTAAAACTTAATAAGAGCGCCCACTTGTGAAAAGAAGAGAGTGATATTCGGTTAATAAGTCGCAACCATTAATAATGATTTTGACCAATGTCAGGAAATATTTTGTGTTGGGGCCTGGACACGTAGTATGGCCAACCAAATAGTTACGTTTTTTAATAAACATTGATGAATTAGAGGTAAAAAACAATTATTTCTTCAATATTTATCACCAAGGAGCTGTTTACGTTTTCTCAGAAGTTTTATAGGTCATTTTTTTTATCTAAATATTTTCGAATATTGACATTAGTGTTGAAAGACATAAATATTTTTTACCTCAAATGTGTTGTTATGTGTTTTTTTAACATAAATTAACACAATCTTGAATCTTTAAATGTTGTAGTTTATAAACGTTAAAAACATTAGTCTTAAATATGTCCCATTCATTCACAACCAATTTACTAATAAAGCTAAACTATTAACTCTGTTGCAATAGTAATTAAACACGTTGTCGCACATTAGATAAAATAACTTAAAAATAAACGTTATACATAAGATAACCTTGCTAATGTATTTTGCTTTATAATCTTCTGTGTGATATCTAATTACACGCAATGTTGATATAACTTGAATCGAACTCTGACCTTGACTTGTTGGTTCTTTAAATCAACTGCCTTTGTATTAACATAGTATACTCTATGGTATTATTGTATATTATAGTAATATGACTTTAGTTTCTAGAATCTTTGCTTATTATTTGTAACCCATAAACAGGAAATGACGATCTAACCGGGGACGCCGGACAAAAGCTATCTTGTGACGTAACAGAGTGGTCGACTCCGTCGTTTCGCGACAACACTCATGTTTAATGAAGCGGAACGACCTTAAATTGTCAACGTCACAATAATGTGATTTTAAAACCTTCAGGAATTTTTATCGATTTTCTATTTATAGAATTAAAGCTGTTTTAATAACCCGTATTTTTTGACTAAAACAGAATATTTAACCCTTATATAGAGAAGCCAATGTTCCTGAAAAGAAATATTTATTAAAATGAAGAACTATGGTGTATATCTCTTTGCAAATACAAAATTCCTGTAGTTTTTATATCAAAAACAAATTGTGTATGGCCATAAAACACATTGAACAATTCCTTTAAACATGGCAGTTGTCTGAACGTACACACCTATTTCCGAATACAAAATGAAAAACACTAAAATTACAATAGAAAAAAAATTATAAAAAAGTAAGCAAAAAATGAGATTTGTAATGAAACCAAAGTATACGTCAACTAAATTAATGATAAGTTGTGAAAAAGAACAAATATTCAACTAATGGGGTGTGTAGCTGCAGTGACATGGAAACTAAAGAAATGGCAGTAAAAAAGTTGTTATTGTGTTTTACAATTATCGACCGAATGTTGCGATGAATGAACTTCATCGGCGGAGTTTAACGACAACGCTCTCGCTGTTTGTCGACCACTAGGAGGGAGTAGAGAGCTGGGAGATTGTTTCGGACTGTTTGTTATGTTTTGTAACAATGTTGGAGCTTCGAGAAGTGAACTTGAAGGGGATTTCTCAAGCTAGAGACAATTTTGTTGGTTAGAAAATAGAAATATTGTAAATTTATTGGGGAAATTGTAAAATTGTACCTTTTTCTCCTTTTTTATCAACTTTGATCCAAGATGCAGTTTCTGATAAAATAAAATGGGTGAAAAAATGTAACTTTGTTGACATTTATCCTCGCATAGCATGGCAGCGACAGTCGTTATAACACGGGGGTTCTGTTTCATACACCTCGTGCCTGCTTACGAGTTACCACGTATGTAACTTTGTGATTGTTTTATTTTAACTTTGTTAAAAATTGTAAAGTATAGAATAAAAAAACAGACTTTGAAATGTTTAAGATTTAATACAGACTTGAGGATCTTACATCTTTACTTACATTTCTTTATATTCTAAATGTTCCTATTGTGGGGACTGTCTTAGGATCTGGGATGTAGACCACAGTTGGCTTAAATACCCTACATAATACACAACAGTAATATCACACATAACCTACCTGTGGTTTAGATGGCGACTTCTCCTTCTTTATTCTCGTTTCTAAAAACAAACAATTCAAGTCAGAATAAATCAATTTAATAAGAAAGTATTAAAACGAGTAAGGATTTGAAGTTTTGGATTTGTTTAAGTGATTTTAAATTTATATATAAGACACCTTTTCCCACATCCATGTCAAGTTAATATTAAAAATACAATGCCAGAAATCTAAAACCCTTTATGTCTAAACAACATTGTATATATACATTCTATTCTATATGGGTGAGGTTCTATAGCGGGGTAAGCCATGGGACCTGGGGTTTAGACCAGAGTCGGCTGAAAGTTTGCTACAAAACTCCTGATTTGTAAATACATAAGTTTCCTACTCCCTTATACAAATGAGAATACACACCTTGTGCATGAGATGGTTGCTTCTTACTTGCCAATGCTTCAGCAACGAGAACTTTGGTTTTGGTCAAGTTTTGTCGTCGCATAACATGGGGGCTGGAGAAGCCTTGTGGTATGTCGGCAAAACCTAAAGTTATTCATGTGTTATTCTGCTTTAACTAATGTTTATTTAGTTTATTTAATTCAACTTATTTATCCTCGCATGACGGGGAAACGACAATCGTTATAACATGGGTGTTCTGTTTCATACATCTTGTGCTAGCTTACAAGTTACCACGTATGTAACTTTGTGGGAGATTGTTTTCTGTATGACTGACAATATAGACAACCCAGTAATGTCATAGATTGGATCAAACCATGGATTAGTTGATAATTTGTGTCTAGACAACAGACATACTGGTGGCCCTGTTTCATTGGTTCATGAAATTATAATCCATTTAGTTTTGCTTGATTGCATATTCATAACATCAATGTTTTATGCCTAAGCGGGCATTTGAAATTATATGATCAACAACATTAGTAGGCAGTAGCTAGGTTGGATTACGTAACAAAACAAATCTAAACTAATCCACAATGATAAGAAAGTTGCAAAACACAAAGTATCTAAAGCAGTTTACTACAATACACACACACTGGTCCGTGAAACTTTTACAAATGCGAAACACATGTTGTGTAAAACTGTTATAGCTCAATTGCAGCATATACTATTACTATAACAGTTTTACACAACACACGCCGAAACATTTTTATAAACGTTGTTAATTAGTAAAAGATTCACAGACTACAGTGTGTATTGTAGATTGTAGTAAACTACTATAGTAGCGTGTCATTAGTACATTTACAGCCAGTGGCGCAGCCAGGGGGTTTCGGGGGTCGTGACGCCCTCTTTTTAAACCCCCCCCAAAAAAAAAAAAAAATTTTTTTTTGAAAAATATTATGATTAAACCCCCTCCTTATTTTTTTCTGGCTGCGCCACTGTTTAAAGCCATATACACATTTGTAATAAGCTATAACACATTACACGCATACATGTTACATATATGTCACCTTTCTTAACCAAATGAGGCAAGCCTTCAAGTTGATAAACAGGTGAAGCTGACCCTGATGTTCCTTCCGATACACAGGGTGCGAGGGTGGATTCGCTGTCGTTACGAACCAACATTCGAAGGGATTTTCTGTGGGGGGGATGAAATTAAACTTTGTTTTTTATCTTTAACTGAATCTAAACTCTAATTTATGGTCTCAAATAAATGTGGTCGGGCAGGGATAGGCTGCGGCTACTTATAGGGGGTGTCTAAGTTGAATAATCATTGATCGTATGTAACTTATTTATCCTTGCATGGAGGGGCAACAACAGTCGTTATAACTGTTTCATACACCCCGTGCCCGCTTACAAGTTACCACGAACGTAACTTTGACACGGGTTATGTATTTCAGACTAATTTTTTTTTGTGTATGGCTGATGATTAAAACCACCCATAATGATTCACTTGTTGGAACAATTGTCGTTAAGTGTCTTGTCCATACAAACAAACAATGGTGGTGTCAAGCCTTGAACCCGTAACCTCTTAACTATAGGTAGCCACACCAACCAACACCAAGTATATACAACAAACCCAAGCACCATCTTACCCCCCACTTTTACGAGGTGATTTCCTCCTCACAACTTTGCTGTGCCCTGATTGGCTGGATTCTGAGTCATGTGACTTATCGGTTGAGTGCACAGGAGGTTTGAAGGAATGTTGGAATCGAATCAACTGTGGGAGGAATGGTTGGTTACTTGTATGTTATATAGGTGAGGTCATGCTGTGTGGCATGCTATGGGACGGGTTATTTAGGCCATGGTTGGCCCATTAACCCGACACCCATGCTGCCACAACAAGTAATGGGCCAACTCTGGTATAAACACCAAGTCCCATGGTATGCCAGGTTTCTTTACATTGTTTAGAATTTTAAAATCACTCAGAACTCAATTTGTATCTGTGGTACTGTCATGCTTTAGCGAGAGTAAATTTCTGCACAACACAACAGTTTGGATGAAAAATCAGCACCTACATTGACTCTTAATGAACCAACATTATTCAGGTAAACATAACTGTGATGTCGAGAACATACTGCATTGGCTGGAAATGTTAAAAACAGACGTTTCCAAATACCATTTCTTTGTTGTCACTTTCAGTTCACCTCCAAATACATAGTCTTATTTTATGCCACAATTTTTGCTTTCAACTCTATTATAATAAATACACACCAAGTAAAATACTTAAATAGATATTGTCACCTCTTTCTCTTTACGACGAGCTGTTAACGTCATCAGTTTAAGTTTCCCGCTTATTTTTTCAACTTCTTTTTCCAACTTTAGCTTTTCCTCTGTTAGTTGCTTTACTCTGGTGACATAAAGACTTTATTGTTATAATTCAACAGGGTGATAGGCCTACTCTGGCCTAAACTTAAGATATATGTTTTTGTAACCCGAAAATGCATATGAACACATAGTGTGGTCAATAGAACACCCTTGTTATGGGTTGACAGTGGGCATAAGGCACAACTAACTCCCAGTGCCATGGCTCCCTGATTAGACACTATCATAAGCAAAGAATGCAGGATTTTATGCCAGCCACTTAAACCGATATATGTGTTTAAAACAGTTTAAAGACATTGCTCAACTAATGGCTTGTGCAAATTGTAAGTCATACAGATAAACCACCCACAAAGTGATCACTTTAGCTTGCCCCGATTACTCACACATTATCATTACAACGTGACTGCAAACCCTCAACTTGCTTCTTCAATTCCTCGTTCCACGTAACTTCACGGTTGAGTTCCTCCCTTGCGTGCATGAGCGATTCCAACGCAGACTCGAGCTTCGAGTCCGATAAAACTTCGTTGATTTTTAAATTCTCGATTTCCTCGGTTAGTTTGACGTTATTTGCTTCCAAAACCTCAACCTGATGGAAGGGATTTACATTATACAGCGATTGAGAAAACTTTTAGCGGGGAGTAAGAGTGAGAATTACTAAGAATAACTTCTATTAATCAACTGCTGATGCTTTGAACCCTAACCAACCCAAACAGATTGTCCACCACCCCAACCCCACCCATGTTATAAGTCTAACTTGGGTGGGAGCGGAGGGGTAGGCGGGTCTACCCACATTTTATTGTCACAGTAATTTTTTCTGTAATTTTAAAAAATCAACGCACATTGCTAATAACCCTTGCTTTCCCTGTGTTTTAAACCCTTTGTTTTTAAACACATATTATCCCACAGCCCACCTCCTTCCGCATAAGATTAAAATCCACGACGGCTTTCTTGGATGCTTCGTCCAACTCAATGTCGCGCTTCAATGACCTCGCTTCCAACTCACTGAACCGTGACTCGAAGTTTTGTTCGCGTTGTTCCGCTTGAATGAGTTTCTCTGTGACATCACAAACCTTCCTTGTAAGGCCAGCATTGGTGGTTTGAAGATCCAACATCGTAACAATGTTTGTTTGTTCATTGTCTTCAATCTAAAACAACACCATTAACACACGTATCTACATACGCGCCATGTTATTAAGTTCTCAGTGAACCTGGAGTGTTATTGCTCAAATACAGTTAAGTACCATAAGTGGGCAGTAGTCACAACATGGTAATAAGGTCTATTTGTTTATTGTCCACCATCTAATACACTGGACTTTATATACTTGTCGAACTGTTTTATTTTTCATTGGTGTAGGTGTTATAGATAACAAGTGAAATTTATTTTTCATTGGTGTAGGTGTTATAGATAACAAGTGAAATTAAATTAGTTGAGATAAAAAAAGCAAGCGTGTAGAAGCAAGAAGTTATTATTTGATTAAAACATATGCCGTCGCTGCCACCATGTTTGTAATTCGACTGTTCCCTTACTTCCACACCAGGCACCTATAACACTACACCTTTGTTAATAAACCAGTTTATACAAACCTTTAGTTTTTGATCATCCAACACCAACTGCAACTCGTGAAGATTATGTGAAGATTCCAACAGATTGTTTGTCAACCTCTCAACTTGAAGGATCAAACCATCTTTATCTTCCCCCATCCTCTGTAATGATGATCCCGCATCTTCAAGATCAACTCTCAACTGTGCAACATCCAGTTGGAGACGAGAGTGATCATCTTTTAATTTATCATTAGCATCCTGGAATAAATAAAAACTTTATTTTTGACATCTGGGTCACAATAAGATTGACTTCAAATTGTTGGAAACTTAATATTTGCTGCTAGATTATAAGTGAATTTAGAGGGTTAAACGTGCTTCTTCTTAAAGATAATTTAAAATATATTTTTTGTTGTTACACCACAGGTACCAAGCTGTTTGCAGGGGACACTTGTTTCTTTGTTTAAAAAGTTGGACAATAAATGATGTTTTCTGTTTTTGCAGTGGTAAAAATACAGAAAAAAAGTAAATGTTGATGTCAAGCCACATCATCTTGTTCTCAAATAGTCAAATAATCAACACAACAATTCCTACAAACCTCTAACTTTTGCTTCTCCCTCTCCAAGATCACAACTTCATCTTCCAATAACCGGATCCGATCCTCGCTCATCATCATCGCATCCTTTGCTCCCTGCTCCTCTTTCTTCATTCCATCAACCTCCAACTGGAGAACTCCCACCTCCCTCCTTAGATCTTCATTCTCATCTTCCATGGAGCTGATTCTCCTCTTAGAGATGGAGGATTCTCGCTGGATGGCTTCGTTTAACTTCCGAAGCTCCGTGGACATTTGTGAGTTGCTCGTTTCAGCTTCGCTCACAACATTCTGGTAAATAACCCACCATTATATAAGATTGTGTTACTTCTGTTAGCAGATAACATAAGCTTTTTGCCTCCTCTGGTATATATATAAAACTTGAGGCTTTAAATCCAATCATAATCAAAGAAGGTTGCATAACGAACATCAGGGGTAGCCAAATGTTTACCAATTTTACACAAAGTATTCCATACATTATACTATTATGCGAATATATTACTAACTATTAAGGAGTCTGGTGCCGTGGTTTAGATGCTTTCATCGAAAAAATATGCCGTGTCACGGCACCGGTCACACAAAGGACCTAAATGGGCATTCCGGGTGTTGGGGTAATGGACCAAATCTGGCCTAAATCCAAGGTCCTTGATAAGGACCTCACCCATAAAGAATAAAATAAAAAACTTGAGCACGTAAACATTTTCCCAACATAAATACCATAATATAAACCCCACATACCTCCAGCAGATGAAGTTTCTCCCTCATCCCCTTTACTTCACCTTCCCTCTCCTCTACAACCTCCTTTAACCTTCCAACATCCACCATCAGATCATCATTCTCCCCACCTACCCTCAACAACTCAACCTCCATACACTCGTACTCAGATACGAGGTTTTTATGGCGGTTTTCAATCTCCGAGAACTGTCCCTTAAATCCCTCTAACTCCTCAATGTTCGCCACAGCCACTGAAAGCCTCGCTCGTAATTCTTCCGCCTCGCGTTTCTCACACACAATATATTCGTCTTTAACCCTCATATCATCAGAGGAAGCTTCAAGCTTTTGTTCCAAGGATTTATTTCGTTCCTCAAGGGTTGCTACCTCTGTTTTGAAGTCGCTCCTAACCTGTGGTATAAAGATATAATAATTCAGCTTTGTTAATATGAATTACTTGAATCCAGAAGGTGTACTGGGTTGTAGCAATTGCTGTTAAGTGTCTTACACAAGGACAAATATGCCCACCAAACAATGGTAGCAGCATCGAGCTTTGAACCCCTATCCGAGACTAGAGGTAACACTAACCACTGCGCTGTAGGAATATTTATTCACACCTTCAACAGAATATACCATCTACAGAATAAAACATTGGTCCACCTTTGTTAATTGATCATCCAGTTGTTTATATTCCCCCACATGAACATCACGTGCTGCTTCCAACTCCGCTACCATCGCAGACAAAGTTGACGCTTGTAATTCAGTTGATTCAAGTTGTTTCATCAGGTTTGCGACTTCATTATGTTTACTGTGACAAATTTTCAATATTAGTAAAATAAACATTGTAATTTGTAATACAGCTGCAAAAGTAACTAGAGCAACAGACTTATTAGTGGTTTACGTTTAGCTTATACTGTGCAAGTGTAACATACGATAATTTACTTATACATACCCTTCCAGCTCTTCTTTCATCGTTGCACCCTCCCTCTTTAACCGATCCACTTCACTTTCCAGCTGTTCCACCACTATTGCATCCTCCCTCTTCAACCGATCCACTTCACTTTCCAGCTGTTCCACCACTATTGCATCCTCCCTCTTCAACCGATCCACATCACCTTCCAGCTGTTCCACCACTATTGCATCTTCCCTCTTCAACCGATCCACTTCACCTTCCAGCTGTTCCACCACTGTTGCACCCTCCCTCTTCAACCGATCCACTTCACTTTCCAACACTCCCACTTTACCCACCAACCCAAGGTTATCTTCTTTCAACCCACAAACCATCGAGTCATGATGACTTTGTGCTTCCGTGATATTTTCACGCAACATAGAAACCTCATTTTCAAGTTTAAAATTCTCCCCCGATATTTCATCGTTTTCTTTTACTTTTGAATCGAATTCTTTTCTCATTTCGAGCAACTTTTCCTCTAAAACAGATTTTTCTTCAATCGCATTTCCAGCATCTTGACTTTGTCCCTTCAAAGCTTCATAATCCACATTTATGACATCATAGTCATGATTCAAATGTTGTAACTTCAAATTAGAATCCTCCAGTTTCCTTCTAAGTTGTTCAACCTCCATTTCTTCGTTGCTGATCTTCAAACTTGATTTTTCGAGATCATCCTTCAGTTTATGGATCGTAGATTCAAGCTCGCTACGAACCTAAGAATATTTCAAGTTAAGAAACCTTTTATTGATTCTTTAAACAGCCATGGTGGTCACTTGCATCAGGTTTTTGAATTTTTATCAAAATCTGGGGTGACTTTGTTAAAATACAGTTACACTAATAGTTGTCAAACATAGGGAACCTCATTGATTAATGTGGTGAATGCAATATACTTTGGCTCTGCTTGGTTGTGGTAGATAACATTGTAAAGCAAACTTTATACCTTTACAATGTTAGCTACTATCAGTTTAAAGGCTAAAAATGGGAAAAAATGTTAAGATAGAAATCATAGATTCCAAATTATATAAGAAGAAGACTTACTTCTTTATTTTCTTTCTCGGCGAGTGTAACAGCATCCACATGTAGGCGCTGTTCAGCTTGCAGTTTATCGATGGTTGTTATGGCAACTGATAACTGCTGTTTCAGTTCAGTGATCTTCGTTTCCATGGAAATAGAATGTTGTTTCAAGCTGAAGAAGATAATAATGAAGCTTAAACTCACATTTGTTACAATGGTTGCATGAAAGACACATAAGCATCCTGGGTGTTGAAGTAATGTGCCAACTCTGGCCTAAATCACAGGATCTCATCCAGTAACCCATATAGGATAAAATACCCCCAAATACAATAATAGGCTCAACAGATATACCCAAGCCAAGTGGCAAGCATATTGTCATTGTTTTTATGTTAACTGTTCATTATATTTTAAAATGGTATTTAAAAGGTAACACTTATAAATGTAAATATAATATAAACACAATAAATACAAACCTTTCTTTATCTTTCTCCAAAGTTTTAATCTCACATTTCAATCTTCTTTCTTCGACCAACGAATCTTGCAATTTCTGTTCATTTAAAGATAAAACATCTTTCAATTTAACATTCTCTTTTTTCATATGTTCCCCATACATCTCCCTTTCAACCAAGGTTGCTTCTAACTCACTAACACGAGTTTTCAAACCAGATTCAGAATTTTCAATCCCATATTTTAACGTTGAGTTCTCAGACTCTACTGATCCAAGTTTCAATTTAGTTTCATTCAAAACTTCAACAGTTTCTCTCAACTTCAACTCCAAACATTCAATGTTTCGTTCCAACTCTGATATTTTCATTGTTTTATCTTCCAGTGCTGCGAAATAAGTTTCTAACTTTAACTTGGCAACACTGATGTCTTCTTCCAACACTTTATTTGTTTCTTCAGTAACTCGTAACTTTTCACAATATCCATTTAATGTTGATTTATGCTGAGACTGCAATTCCATAGCATGACTTTGCAAAGATTTCACTTCATTTTCAAGTTTTCTTGTTTCTTCCGAGTAATTTGTATTTTTCTCAAGTTCGAAACACAGCTCCAGCTTTATTTTTTCCAAGTCTTCACTTTTCACTGAAACTTCATTTTCTTTCAGTTCAATTTTTTCTTCCAAATGGCAAACTCTCTCCTTACCAGCCACACACTGTTCAAGCAATTCAACGTTTTGTCTTTTAACAGACTCCAGCTCCCATGTTACTTCTCTACATTTCTCTTTCACAGAATCAAATTCTTGAATTTTTAAACTAAGTTTTTCTTCATAATCATTTTCAGATGTTTCAACCGATTTTCTCAAACATTCTATTTCTTGTTCCAAACTTTCCAATTTCAAATCTTTTTCCTTCTCAGTTTCTTCAGCAGCTTTCCTGAGATCTGAACAAAAATTTTCTAACTTCATAGAACGTTGCAAACTTTGACAAAGTTCTTCTTTTAACCCTTCAACCTCAGACTTCCCTTGCATCAGTCTTTCATCAAACAAACTCTCTAAATTGCCTTTTTCTTCAATTTCCCTCAACAACTTCTCTTCTTTTTCCTTTAAATTACAGATATCTTCTTCCAGATGAGAAATATTCAATGATTTTGATTCCAGATCATCTTGTAACCTCTGGTTCACTATTTCCAACTCAGCAACAGTTGATTTAAATTCATCCAACCTTTGAACATATCCTTCAATGGTTTCATCATGTCTTGTGTTCATATCTTCAAGAGTTCCAACCTTAAGATACAACTCTTCAACTTTATGCTGATGATCAACATTATCTTGCAACATGTTTGCTTCTAATGTAGCCATGGAATCAGCAAATTGTGTTTCCTTATCTTTAAGGTTAACTTCAAGTTGTTGATATTTATATTCCATGTCATGTAACTCGATATCTTTCATTGCAACAACATCTTGTGAACGTTTCACTTCTTCCATCAACCCTTCATTATCAGCTTCCCTTCTATGAAGTTGATCACCCAAACCCTCCAACTGCTCCACCAACTCTTCCACTTTATCTTCCAGGGAGCTTTTCACTTCCTCCGAGCCCTTACCCCTCCGTTCAAGCTCACTAACATGAGCCTCATGTTTTTCAATCTCACAATCAACTTTTTCACGAAGAACAGAACACTCCTGAGAAGAAACTTCAAGTTTCATCTGCAACTCTTCATAATCTTTTTGCAAGTTGTTTCTCTCAGCATTTAAATTCTTATTTTCATCACTAAGCCTTAACAGAACTTCTTCTTTCTCGCCAATCTTCAACAACAAATCATCTTGCTTGGTTTTCAACACCAAGATCTCAGCTTCAAGGTCCAACCCACGTTGAACCTGACAGTCCAGCTGGTGGTTCCCGTTCTCGGCTTCTTCTTTCAACATCTTCATTTCATCTTCCGCATCTTCCAACCTTCCTTCCAAAACTTGAACTTGTTCTTTATATTGTTGATCCACCAAAGCTAAATCCTCTGTAGATTTTACAAGTTTTTCTTCAAGACTTTCATTTAAAATCTTTAATTCTTGAACTTCCGCCAAAGCTTCTTCAGTTTCCAAAATCTTTTGATCCAAATCTTTGAAAACTTTTTCATTTGAAATTTTTAAGTTATCAATTTGATCCATAAGCTCTTCAGTCTTGGTGTTATATCCTCTTTCCTCTTTAGTTTCCAGGACACACTGAAGAGCTTTCAGTTCCCCTTCCATGTTGTTTCTCTCCTCCTTGTACACCTCAACCTCTCTTGTCATCTTTTCCACCACATCTCTATTCTTGACTTCCACATCCTCCAACTTCCACTCCACATCATTAAACTGCATCTCAAGATCCACAAGAGCTTTGGAGGACTTCTCCAAATCTGAATTCATTCTTTTAACCTCCTCTCGAAGTGATGCATTATCCTCCATGTAACGATTACAAAGGATCTCAAGATTCTCATTCTGAGCACGAGAATCCTCCAAACCAACTTCTATCTTTTCTTTTCGTTTGACCAAGGCCTCAAACTTGACCTTCAAAACCTCCAAATCATCTCTAGATTTCTCACATTCTTTCTCGAGGCTTATCTTCTCTTCTTTCAGCGCCTCACCCATTTGTTGCGACTGAATTTGCGTTTCCTTCACCACAGACTTTAATCCATTAAGTTCCTCTTCATGCCCACTCATCTTCAAAACATTGGAATCCAATTCCAATACCAACTTCTTATTTTCAGATCTAGATTCTTCCAAACTTTCCTGTAAACTATCAACAACTTGGATCTGTTGCTCCATTTTAGATTTAACATCTTGTAGATCTGTCTCCATTTGTTGTTTCACCAAAACTACATCTTGATACAAAGCTTGCACCTTTTGCAACTCTTCCAATAAACCGCAGTTAGATTTTCCAGTTTTTTCTAATTTCAAATCAGCTTCATTTAATTGGATTTCTTTTATTTCAAGATCAGAGTAACACTGCTTTAACTTTAATCCAATAAATTCATTCTTGCTTTTCAATTCATCAACCAAACCCATCTTCCCTTTAAACTCCTCTTCCAGCTTCATCAACTCAGTTTCTTTATCTTTCAAAGAACTTTCTTTCTGGCAAAGAGAATCTTCGGCATGCGACAACTTCTCTTCAACTTTCAACAGAATCTCATCCTTGCTTTCCATATCCATCTCCAAGAGTTCAGCATTCCCAACAGACTTAGCAAGATCATGTTCCAGTGTTTCCAATCTTACTTCCAAACTTTGACAGGTACTGTTAAGACCGGAAATCACATTATTACTTTTGTCTAAGTCAGACTGCAGTGCAGTAATTTTCGAGTTTAGATTATCTTTCTCTTTATTTAAACTTTCCACCAAAAGTTCATTTCTTTCACGATATTCATCAAACTCTTGAGAAATCCTCCCACTTTCAGACTCTTTAAGAAGAACAGATTGTTCCAAGAATTCTGTTGAGTTTTTCACTTGTTCAAGTTGTTCTTCCTTCTCATTCAATTCGTTTATTTTATCATCAAACATTTGCTGCAACTTTACAACTTCCTCAGTCAGTTTCACAACCTCTTGTTCAACTGCCTTTAAGCTTTCTTCTGTATGTTGGGCAAGATCAACCGCTTTACATTTCTCCGACATAACATCCTCCAAAGACAACTTCAAACTCTCAACTTCACTTTGAGACACACCTAACCTATCTTCTGCATCTTCACATTTCAATCTCATCCCCACCAACACCTCTTCATATTCATCTTGCTTTTCTGCCATAACTTGTTTCATATTTTCAACCAAACGTTCAAGTTCCTTGGCATGCCTCTCATGCGATTCGACCTGGAGTTTTGACTCTTCAAATAGTTTCCCAACATTTTCCAACTCCGATCCCAAGACGCGATTCTTTTCTCTTGAAGCTTCAACTTCCTCCATCCTTGTCTTCAACAAAACCTCTTGTTCTCTTGCTTTACTTTGTGTGTTTTCAGCTTCTTCTTGTAACGATAATACCACACTATCACTAGTAAGCTTTAGATTCGCCATCTCTTCAACCAAAGTCAACTTATCCTTCTCAAGCTTACAAACACCCTGCTGTAATGATTCAACCACCGCACTGTGGTTTGCAACTTGGTTTTGTAGCTTTTGATTAGCAGACACAAGCCTCAACCCCTCAGATTGATGACTAATCAATTTCTCATTCAATTCCAAAACTTGTGTCTCAAGTTCTTCCAAGTTTTGACTTTTCTTCGCAACTTCTGTTTCTTTCTGTTGACAGTTAAGTTTCAACTGCTCCACTAATGCTGATGTCACATCATGTTTCTGAAGCTCATTCTGATGGTTTACCTTCAACGCCACCAACTCTTGATTCAAATAATTTCTTTCCATTTGAACTTCTTCTAAAGATGTTTCCAATCCTTGTATTTGTTTCTCTTTCACATCCAGTGAGTTCTCATACTTTGTAACCTTTATCTGGATCGAGTTAGTCAACTCTGAAAGCTCCGAAGCATTTTCATCTTTCTCCTTTGCTGTGATCTCAATGTTTGATCTTAGCATCAACACCTCTTCTTCCAATCCCTTCATCCTGCTTGCTTCCCCAACCATCCTCATCTTGAGATTATCAAGCTCCTCCCTCGCAATCTCTTCCTTTTTCTTCACATCCTCAAATGATCTTACATCATCTTCCGCAGCATCCAATGCTCTTTGCATCCCCACAACTTGCGCCTCCAGATCTTGTACCCTCCCCTCCAAACTCCTCCTCTCAATTGCTTCAGCTCGTGCTTCCTGAACAAGAACTTTATGCTCTTCCATTAACTTAGCTTTACTCCCAGAGATTTCTTGCACTTTAGAAAGATGACTTTTCAGTTGATTTTCCAACCTACAAA
Source organism: Ciona robusta (assembly GCF_009617815.1). Classification (NCBI taxonomy): domain Eukaryota; kingdom Metazoa; phylum Chordata; class Ascidiacea; order Phlebobranchia; family Cionidae; genus Ciona; species Ciona robusta. The sequence continues at coordinate 738,315 of NC_143245.1, read as the reverse complement.
CTTGATCCTTTACTCCCCCCTCTTGCTCACAGAGCTTCTTATATTCCTCTTTAAGAACAAAATGCTCTTCCTTCGCCGCCTCGGCACAAGCAACTTGCTCATCCAGCTTATTCTTATACCCATCCAAAATCCTCTGTTTCTCATCGCACATCGCATTAAGTTGATGAAGATGACCCTCCTGATCTTTCAACCTCCCACTCAAAGTCCTCATCTCCTCCTCTGCTCCCAACATCAACCTCCGGACTTCCTCCTGTGAGTTTTCCTTCAGGTTTTTAATCTTTGTCTTCAATCTGAAATACATGAACACTTTTATATAAACTGTTGTAGGTCGGGATGATACTAAAATAAGTCCTTCTGCATTTATTCAGACAAATAAAACTTTTTTTATTTTTACGTAATAAATATTTATTATTAGTTTAACCATCAATGGTTCTTAAAAACACATATGAACGTTATGTGACACCACATGTCATAGCAACCCCTCCTTTTAGGCCTATAACTTACATAGAAACATTATAAGAAACAGCCCTAAAACAGCTATGATATAACCCTCACTAGACAGACCACAGTTAACCATCAAACTCACCCCTCCACCTCATCCTGATGTTGCTCAACAACCTCCGTCACCTTAACTTCATATCTTTCCCTCAATTTCTCAAGATCACACTTTGTTTTCTTGAGTTCTCCAACCACGGCCTCACTTTGTTCAAGCAACATATTGTTTTCCTTGGTTAAAGCTTCAACTTCATTAGATCTCTCCTCTAGTTTGTTGATTGTTCCATTGGTGTTGTTCTCTATATAGGAGACCTGGGATCTTAACTGGGGAATAATACACCTAGTTCATTGAACCATAGAATCATCATACTCCACAGGCAGTTTGTAAATTTAAACAATATTAACTAGGTGTTTTTAAATAACATAAATTCCTTTTACAGTCAGTAAAGACCACCACCTTGTTACATCACAATGATATACATTTTAATAAACCATAGGCAGTTAGGAAATTTTGAATATTAAAAAGGCAAAAGGGTAAATTAAACACAATATTATTAAGATGAATAACAAGATAGCAATGTTCTATGTACCATGTACCCTGGTATGCCATAACGTAATACCTCAAAGTTTATAAATAACTAAAACAAGATTGTAATTTATAATACTATAATCTAAATGTTCATAGATAATCTAACAAAGGAATTACTGGTCAAATAAAAGTACCAACCTAAGCTAAACACCTAAGCCTTCTAGGCTTTTACACAAAGTAATCAACCACAAGAACAAACACAACAGCCCAACCTTAGTGACTTCCTCTTCCTTCTGTGTGAGTCGATCTTTTTGCTGATTCTTTTGTTTTTCAACTTCATTAAATTCTACTCTTAACTTATCCAGTTCTGCCTCTGCATTAAGTTAAGCATGAATTGGTTGGTTTGTATGCGTGGTTGTATTTAGTTAACAAGCAGTAAGTAGAACTGTTGTTTATATATAGTGTGGCAAAGATAGCCAGAATTTTTAAAATATTAAATTGACAAGAAGGATTGTGTGCGCCCAAGCTTACAGAAAGCCTTTTTTCCATTGTGTTGCCTGTTTAAAATGTGTCAGTATACAATGCAGGCCAAGAATGTATCTTGTGTTCATCTCTGTTCTAGTTTAGAAACTCACAATAAAACAATACCTGCTTCATTGCACATTGAAAACAATTAACCAACGCCCCATTACCCAATTTACTGGTTTCCTTTTCAAACTTGACACGCTCAGCTTTAATCTCTGCGTTACATTTCTCCAATTCCAACTTTTTATCCGACACACTTTGGTGCAAACGTTGGTTCTCAGATTTGAGTGAATCACGCTGAGTTTCCATGGATTCAAGTTTGGATGACATTTTCTCAAGTTGACAGGAAAGAGAATCATTCTCCTTCATAAGTACCTGGGGATCGTGGCGTATGCTTATATATACGATGGCTAATGGGACAACACTGGCATAAATCTTAACCCCAGCATGCTTCGCCATAAACAGTCAAAGATTATAGCTGCACTCACAGGCGCTACATTTTGAAATTTGATGTGAAGTTGTCAAACTACAATATTAATTACGGACATAAGGGAAAATTGATTAATATGGTGAATGCAATATACTTTGGCTTTGCTTGTGTATAGACACCCAACAGCAGAGTAAAAGCATTTTAGGCATTAAACTGGAGTGCTAAAACACAGGATTTCACAACTGCATAAAATATATAGTTGCAATTTTCATCATACCTGTTCTGATGTCTGCAGTTGTTTAAGTTTAGATTGATCACTTTGATGCAATTGTTCCATCTGTAAGAGCTTGTGGCTGCTTTTCTTTAACTCACTATCCAGTTTATTCCGGTTTAAACTGGTTTGATCCAGTTCTGTCTGGATTTCTTTCAAATCACGTTTTGCTTCAGACAGTGTTTCATTGAATCTGTGATGTCATAATGCACATTATGAAACAATGCATTGTATATGAGTTTGAAACAATGCCCATACATACAATAAACAAACCACTACTGTAACAACCATTGCAGTTGGTAATTTAGTATAGTCTATGCTATGGTATAATATACTAGTATACAGTATGTATGCACATTCTATTCTATATGGGTGAGGTCCTACAGTGAGGCACGCCATGATACCTGCGATATAGACCAGAGTTGGCCCATTACCCCAACATTGTATATGTACATTCTATTCTCTATGAGTGAGGTCCTATAGTGAGACACACCATGGGATCTGGGATTTAGGCCAGAGTTGGCCCATTTCCCCAACATTGTATATGCACATTCTATTCTATATGGGTAAGATCCTAGAGTGAGGCAAGCCATTTGAAATAAAATCTAATCCAAAGATGGCCCATTCCCCATTAAATAAACATTAACCCCCCTTACTTGTTCTTCTGTTCCACAAGTTGCTCCTCCCACTTCCTTCTCTCTTCCTCCCACTCCTTCTCCTTCCTCTTCCTCCTATCCTCCTGCTTACTCTTCAAATCTTCCATCGTAACCTGATGTTTCTCCCGATCCGATGTCACCTCACTGGCGAGTTGTTGCAACTTGTCCTCAGCAACTGACACCTGTGGTTTATTGCATGTATGGGTTACGATGACATATATTTAACTAATAGATTATTATACAACTACTTGTACTTCTACACAACTGACTTCACACTTAATTAAGGCGCATAGGCGACTTTAAAGCAAGGGTGACATCTTATGTTGTTCTACGTTTTAGCAACAAATGGAAGTTTAAACAGAAAACAACTTTTATCCCCATATAATTCGTCAATTTAAATTCTGTATTATTAATTTGCCTCTTAGTTTGAACAATATAGAGATTAGTTTATTTCTAATAAATAGTTAAATTAAAACCTTATCTGCAGATTCCTTTAGCTTTTGATGTAAAGCTGAGATTTCTTCAGATTTTATCGCAAGTTCTTTCTCAAGGATTGTGAGTTTCTGCTGCAGGTCAGAGTCGTCACTAGGTGGGGCAACGAGAGGTAGTGGTGCTGCAGGGGAGGAATAATGTTGGTTGTTAGGTGATAAAGAAGTTATTTTTAGCTTGTGGTAATACACATTATAATATGAAGTCCTAATAATATTACTCCAAAAGCCATTTGTATATGTTTATAGGCAGAAGAACTATTTCTATTCTATATGAGTGGGCCCTTTGAAGCAACATGCCAGGGGGTCAGAAGTTTAGACCAGAGTTGGCCAATTTGCCTAATCCTAACAAGGGAGAAAAAAAACATTAGTTATCAGAATTCTCTCTATCACAAGCAGTGGTGACCCCTTGGTAAATATAGGGGGTGTTGACATGGCTAAACAGATCATTTTTGTGCTGAAGTAAGAGTACTGAGCACAAAATATAAATATAAACTACTAATATTAACATGTATATGTAACTTACATATGGTTGGCGTGGGTTGGTTGTTTGAGGTGGGGAACAACAATGGTGGGTTGGAGTCACCACTCCCATTTACTGGAAATAATATTAAGTTAAATTTGTTGCAACTCTATATGGTTTGGGTACCTAGCATGGACATACTTAATCCTAGTTCCGTAAACTTTTTTGATAAATTTGACCGTGTTAGTCTCTATATACATGTCTTGTAAAGAGTAAATGTTACCAAACAAAAGTTGGAAAAATGGGGAAATTTTAGCACTTTGCACAAAATAAAAAACAAACCTAATTAAAATGCTTAGAATTTAATATTTTAAGATTCAACTAAAATTGATGTGACAACATTTCATTTATATTTAAGTGTCAAAACGTTTAGAAGTTTGTAAAAAAACATCTTACAGCTGCTGAGCTGCATTACAATATTTCATTGTACCTGAAACTGGCGACCCAGTTAAAAGGTCAAATAAAGGTCGTTGAGGTTTCACAGGGGTCACCAAAGGTTCATCTGTTGCCCATGGTAACATGGTCATGAACGATTGTCGCCTGGCCGATTGCTGTAATAAGATATTTCATATTCCATACATTTATAAATATGATAGCTATTATGAAAAGTACTACTTTATTACAGCAGTTGAGTAGTAGTAAACTAATGGTACAACCTTGTATGTTGTATCGTGATGATTTAAAATTAAAAACAAACAAGCAAATCTGGGAATTTTATTGTTAAGAATACCCTCGTAAAAATGATCAACATGAACTGATGAACATAATAATAAAGTGGCAGAATATCCGTTTGTGGTTCGTAATATACCAGACTTTCCAGACAATAACAGTTTATCCAAACCATCAAATATTGCTAACAATACACTTAATATATGAAGACAAACCGAATTCTTTGCATCGTTTATCTCTTTTTCGAGTGTTCGTGTTTTCGCCTTTTCTTGGTCAAGCAAAGATTGTAATTCGCCGATTTTTGAGCTGAAGTCACGTGCTTCTTCTTCTACTGACTTCCCTTGTTTTGGTGTCTAGATGTTATAGAAGTTATAGGTTATGGTAAATGAAGGGCCAAATCTGCCAAAATCCAAAGTCCTGAAACCTCACCCACAGAGAATAGAATAGAATGGTAAAAAGTTAATCTTTTCTATTCTTCTAATTTAGTGGCCACCAAGGGCACTCCTATTAGTTGTGAGCATTGAACCTGGTGTCCTAGCAGGGAAGTTTAATGCCTTTGACATGTATTACTATTTCCTGGGGATGTGCCAAGACGCGCCCAAGCTCAAACTCGTGTCCGAGCGTCTCCTTTTTGGACAATCGGCACTCGGCTGAAAATTGATAAGGGCACTGAGCCTTGTTCTGTTGCCATAAACCATTTCTTCCACCCCATGTGATCCACTTAAACATGAATTAGTACTTCCTAAACCATTACCATCCGCAACAAATGGATCCCACCTTGCATGAATATTGTTCCAGCTGATACTTGCAACGTTGGTACTGGCCTTCCAAACCACTGATGTGGACTTCCTTGTGCTTCAACTCATTACTCAGCTTATCAACCTAAACCATAAGTTGTTAATTAGCATGGTGAAGCTGGTAGCATGAATATCTTTAGCTGTAGCAGGCAGCCAGGCACATATTGATAAATTAACTGCCAATTCATCAACCATTCAATGCTAGTAGGTTAGGACATTTGTAAACAAAAAATTATTCTAAAAAAGGCTTACACGAATAACCCAACTAACTCATGCCAATGACCTTATAATTATATATATCACGTTCACGTATCGTGACATTTGTAACTTATTTACCCTTGCATGGCGGGGCAGCGACAGTTGCTATAAATACCGGGTGTTCTGTTTCATTCACCTTTGTGAAAAAAGCCCGTTTTGTGAAACATTTACAAACTAAATTTAATAAATAACCCTTTGTTGCAACTTTGTACAATCTTCAGCCAGCGAGTGGTTTTCACGCTTCAATGCCGATATTTCTATCTTGTCCTCTTCTACTTTACGCTTCTGGAAAAATCAATAAACATAGAAATAATACAATTTGCATTAAAGAACACAAGTAATTTTAAGTATTTGTCAAAGTAGCAAAAAACATCCAAATTATCAAAATTGCGGATTGTTTTTTTTAATCAGGCTGAAGAAGTAGGTTGCTGATCTCCAAATTAGCAAAATCGTGCAAACGTTTATTTTTCAAACAGGCCCATTAATATTTACAGAATAACAGGCAGACATGGCTGTTGTCCAAATTACACAAATTTGTTAGTGCCTTTTCTACTTAAACTTACTTGTTTATTGGATGAAGCCTCCAATGATTCCATCAGGAATTGTTTTTGTTTCGTTTCCTTTTTCAATATTTCATTTTGTTTTTCAATCTCCGCTATTTTCCCCAAAGCTTTATGATTCAAACCATCTTTCCATTCATCACCTGCCCAACTCATTTTGCTTCACAATATTAAAAGTACTCAGATATTAATCATTTAAATCTCTTTACGAGTTTTATTACGTAAACATCTTCTAAAATGAAAGTGAAAAAGTAAATTTTTAGATTTTATTTTCTGCATGCCGAGTTGAATGTAACTTACTGTATCCTTGCGTGGCCGGAAAACGACAGTCGTGAGTCGTTTGGCTTTGGTGGGTTACGGTTAAAGACTTAGTTTTTCTTGCTGCTATTGCCTAATTAAGAAACAAAATGCGCTTTCTTATTCGTATACTCTTTCATAAAGTCATATTGATTTTAAATATTGTCCAAAATATTAATACAAATAAGTTTAAAACAACAAACTTTTACTATTTGTTTATTTTCCACCAAAACATTCAATTCTCCCTCTCCGAAAATCCGGGATTCTGATTGGCTGTTAGAAACAGTGTTTCCAAAACTCGATATTTTTTGCAAAATTTTACCGCGCGGAAATATAGTTTTTTTTGTTAAATTTTAATGGACCGAAATTTATGCTGATATAATAACATCTAATAAGTATTAATTTGCAGCTTTACAATTAAATGGCAAATTTGGCATGCGTTTTTCTTAGCGTGTTATAACGATTGTCATTTTGTTGGGTAAATTTTACATTCATTCAATTTTACCCTTGGTATTTTTCGGTCTTCAACATTATTTGAGGTAACAATTTCCTTCAAAATTTCTAGCACATAATTTCAAGACCACCTTTTGCGTTTCCTTGTAATAAACAAATTATGTCATTGTATATTAATAAAACAATTCCCACCAAACACAATTTACACAAATATTGTGTCTGGTATACATTGCACGTGTAACGCAACACATAACATCAGGGTACTACATAAATATATATAACATGGTCAAAATTAGGTTGAAGCAAAATTAGCATTTTCGTCTAAACTCAAAGCTGCAAAATGTTGCTGCTTTATCAGTGTTCACAAATCTTGCCAAAAATTGATGCAATTTAAATCACAGATGGATACAAGTCTTGTTTCAGATATTTTTCGATTTCAGGAAACACTGAAAATCAAGTTAAATCTTGCTACAAAAATAAATCCTTGTAAATATTGTTCAAGCAATTTGAAATGCAGATGGAATAATGCAAAAATACACAGAATCAATCATTTCACCAAATCTTTATAGTTGCCATAACCAAATATGGTGTAATATTAATATAATTAATTAATATTTATATATGGTTAAACACATTCAATCAATATGACCACCCAAGCTACAAGAACTATTAGAATACATAATGAAATATGCTGGCTTTAAGAAAAAAAAAGCCAGAAAGTCTTAATTTACAAACAACGCTAATTACAAACAGATAAAGATACAACATTGACATCAGGAACATCAAAAGTTAATTAAATAACAGGTTTTTTATCCTACACTATTGCTCTTCAAAAATGGAAATTCAGTCGTTTAATATTTGCAAATATGTTTACACCCGAAATTCGAAAATAATGTCTCAATAATTTCTCTGTTATTTCACATTAATTGTCCGAATTAGTGTAATAAATGAAGTATTTGCTAACTTTATATTTTATAATATTAGATTTATAATTAACAACATTAGGCGTGGGGTGAAACAGACAATCCATAAACCCCACAGCCATTTCTGCGGATCATAAATTAGTGCAGTAAATAATAGAAATCACATATTATCAATATCTTCGTCCCCCCCTGCGATTGTCTTCTTGATTCGCAGCAGAATTGTCGTCAGCCATTCATCTATCCTTGTTACTTTATCATATTCAGCAATAGCTTCAGCGAATCCATCAGCTGAGTTGTTCTCGTAAGCTTCAATCAACTTCTTAACCAACTTGCATTCCCTGCTATCCTCGAAGGCTGGCATCCATTCCTCATACTTCTCTATTGCTTGTCTGGAAAACCAAGGGTTAAACAATTTTTAACTATATTGACATTTTTATTATAACAATGAACGCTTAGTAAACAAATAATATATAACTGTATCCTCAAGACTTAAAACAGGGTTGTTATATCTTTCCACATTTATAGATTGACAGCAATTATGTATTTCCATACACTTTGCGTTTAAAAGTGTTGCACTGCATAAAGGGCCTGACTTTGTATTCACTAAAGTAAAGGAAATAGTGTTAACCTCAATAAAGCGATCATAAACAGAAAATCAATTTTTATTATTGATTCTTTAGAATCAGCCTTATTAATGTGATGGGGTTTATGCTTGCAATGGAGTCTAATAGAGGATGCAATACTATGCAGCAGTGAAAGATAAGTTTAACATAGTATCTTAACCTGTATAATATAATTGTCTAAAATGACCTAAATAGTAAGTTATATTGTTTTTATATTAAAATAAATTGTTCAATAATCAGAAACATTGGCGCCAAACCTGGGGTGGCAGGGCAGGCAAGATAGCCCTGAAATACAACCAGTAAATTAGATTTGTTTTACAGGATTTTGCGAAATAAACTATTCCTGCTTGCTTTTTAAAAAGTTTGGCGCTTATTTAAAAAGTTTGGCTCCTATATATTAATAAAAGATACTGTACCTTGCGTCTACACCACTGCATCCCAAACAGAACTGACATAATGTAGCTTTAAACATATATTCCTTGGCTGCATATTTCAACAATGGGCTTTCTATAGAGGTGAGAGCGACCCTCTCATAAAGTTCGATGGCTTTGGTATATTGTTGCAACTGAGCAGCGTAAGCAGCAACTTTTAACCAACATTTGTTGGCACTGCTCTTCGAGTCTTCGCCATCATAGTAATCAGCGGCCTGGAAAACAACATTTAAAAATCATGACAGTAGTAAATTTTGACAGAAATATTATATAACACAGTCTACAGGTGTTCTATTTCATACATTCACGTATGTAACTTATTTATCCTCGCATGGCAAAGCAACGACAGTCGTTATAACACGAGTGTTCTGTTTCATACACCTCGTGCCGCTTGTAAGTTACCACGTATGTAACTTTGTGGGTGATTATTTTTCTGTATGGCTGACAATTCAGACCACCCATCGGTGATCACTGGGTTCATAAGTTTTGTTGGATGCAATAACTCAGGAAATTTAACATGAGTAAGTTGGTTGTAAACCCTTAAGCATTTTAACTTTATAACTCTATCCCCTTTCTTTCCCACCTTTTCATAATGGGCGATTGCTTTCTCAATGTTCAAAGCATCAGCCTCGTAAAGTTCGGCGATCGACATATGATGTTTGGCAGCGATGGTGAAACGACCCATGTCAGTGAAGATGTCTATTGCCTGAATATATTTATTGCTAAAATGTGTATTAATGCATTAATGAAGCTGTAATAACTGAAATAGCTGCCTCCTGATTAGTATGTTAAACATATAAACAAGGGTTTTCAAAATGGTATGTAATGTAACCTAGTAAACGTAATTTTTATTATAACTTTCAAACCCATTATGGTTTGCTATTTTAAGCAGCCATACCTAGTTTAAAGCTTAATAACTTTTAGGAAGCAATTTTCGTTTGTTGCAAATTCTTTTAGTGTGGTTGTTTTAATTATTACATCTTCACTATTATATTTGAAAAAAGAAATATAACTTCAATTTCATGTTACTCACTCTTGCTAAGCAAGTGATCGCTTGCTCCGGCTCGGACTTTTTGTAACAACCTGCCGCGTCAACGAGGTTCGACGCTGACTCATGTTTGTTCGCCAGTTTTTCACGGATGTCGGCCGACTTGCGGAACGCAGCTCCCGCTTCACTCCATTTCTTCCCCATCTTCATTGGAAGAAATGATGGTTAGCGGGTAAAATGTTGTCATACACGCGTAACTTTTCGAAAACCAGGGTGCTCTTTGGACCGTATACCATGTTATAATTTTTAATTGGTGCATTTTTATTATAATGGTAAACCTGGTTATTCTTGCAGAGTACAATAAAATATTCTAGGGCATGCATGTAAGCAGTACATACTGATGCTAAGCGCCTATTATTGTTGTATATAATTTATTGTAAAAATAAAACTCTTTTGGTAAAATTAAAACAAATATTGAAATCAATGTTTTCATTTTCCATCCCTTGCCTTGAGTTACTAAAAACATGATGTTAAACAAATTTAACTTTAAATCAAGGCTGTCCAAACCAGCATCTCATAAACATTCGACTTACAAAAGAATGTTAAATAATTATAACGTAAAAAAGATAAATCATTGTTGCATTCTCTACATTTATTCAATCATCCATTCAATACAAACATAAGTATGCCACTCACACTCACAGGATATTACAATTGTTTACACTTTTTATCATTGATGAATAAAGTAAAAGTTATGTAGGAGATAATTAGATATATATTTAAAATGAAAGTGTTAGCCATCGTATGATTCCAATGTATGGTGTAACAAGTGACACCATGTAATACAATACTAGGATAAAAGAGTTGGCCTTACACATACTAAAGTAAAACAATGAACAACAAATGTGAAGGTCCAGCAATAAAACACTTATAGCCTGTCTATATATATACTGATTGTCTTAATTGGTATTTTTAATTTTAACAATCTTTTCTGTTTTAAAACATTGAAAACCCCCATTGACTCATTGGTAGCAATTAGAAACATTGATTTAAAAACTTATAAAAAATGCATGATTAAAATCTGAGCGGATACCAATGGACACTGGGACCTTAATTCCTAGCGTGACAGATGTAAAAACTACCAGTATTTTTAATTTTATAAGGGTTGGGTAATATGCAGCTGTTTAAAGTGATTAAAGCATTTACACCAATAGTGCACAAAACTAGCCCACGTTTTGAATGTTACTATGTTAGCATTTACTTTTGTTTTGCTGTAGATCCATATTTCTTTTTTATTAATTGTATTTGAAAAATAAAACAACAAAACTTTTATCTAAATTTGAGGCCCCAGGTTTGTCACACAGTGAAAATGTTGTTATTATTATACATTTAACTTTACTCTCATACCTTAAATAAGTTTCCAGCCTTTACATATTTGTCGCAAGCATCTTCAAGCTTCATTGAACCTCCAAATAATTGCGAGAAAAATCCCGTCCCCGATTTTGAAAGTTTTTCAGCCTCGGCCAATATTTCACAAGCTTCCTTTTCCTTAGACATGGTTGGTTTGCTTATTTATTAACCTGAGGTTTTTATGGAATAAATAGAAATGGTAAGAAATGGGTCGATTTTAAACCAATATGACATGTGTAGACATTAAAAGCATTGATAATCCTTACAATATTGGCCTTTACCATTAACTTACCCGAATAAAAACACATTATTTAAAAAATGTAAAACCAGAGCTAGCATAATTGACACTGACAAGATTAAATTCAAAACATTTAAAAAGTTAAAGTATTGCGTTATTGCCTATGCTATAAAGACCCCTTAAATAAAACGCCCACATAATTTGAACCACGTACATAGGCACCAAACCTGGGGTGGCAGGCAGGCTAAAAGATTTCTGCATTGTATAAATCAATCAGTAAATCAATAAGTTAAGTTTGTTTCATGGAAATATTCGTTTAACTAACTCCTCCCCCCCCCCCGTATTTTAAAAAGTTTGGCACCTAATACATATGTTTACTATTTAGTGAATTCCAACAAAGGGAACAGAAAACCTTATTCATTGTCCAATACATTAACTTTTTTAAACAAAGAAACAAGAGTGTCTGGATTTTGGTCAAAATTTTTACTATTTCCCATCAGAGGGTATAATGCTTCTCTTAAACTAAAGAACATTCGAGGATGAAGAATCTCCTGGGAAGCCAACAACTGTTTCACTCGATGACGTTCTTTAGGAGCTTCGAAACAAGCAGGGCAGTTTTCTGGGATCACTGGTAATAAAGCTGTTTCGGCAAATTTTCGAGTTTCGGTTTCACGAACGTAAATAAACGGACGAATTACTCGTAAGTCGCCTTCCTTTATCGTGTAATGTGCTTTCATTGTGTGTAGTAAACCATTATGGAAGGCGGACATTAAGAAAGTTTCAGCTAAGTCATCCAGATGATGAGCAAACGCCAACACGTTCCATCCTTCCCTTCGAGCTGCTGCGTATATTCGACCACGTTTCATACGAGAACAGAAGGAACAAACAGAGCTGGCGTTGACACTCGTAGCTTGGTCCATAATCCCTTGTTTTTCATAGAAGTACTCAATATTAAGTGACCTCATGTAAGGAATAAGAGGGGAAGGGTCAAACGATGGATTCATTGGATCAATCGTAACAGCTCCGAGGTCAAAATGAATGTTGTTGCTTCTAGCTTGGTATTGGTACTGGTGCAGCACATGAAGCATTGATAATGAATCTTTCCCACCAGATAAACAAACAAGAACCTTATCCTTGTCTTTTATCATCTTGAAATCATTGATTGCTTTTATAGAAAGCTTGAACAGATTTTTAGGAACAGAGGGGAAAGCAACCTTCGCTACTGGGCGGGTTGCTTTAGGCTTAGGAACTGGACAAGCATTGATTAATGTAGAAGGCATAACCTTCACATTACAAGGAATAGTATTTTCATTTGTAGTTTTAGCATTGCCATTAATGGTCACCACAGGTTTGGGTTTTTCAGTTGAAATAGTTTTGATATTTACAACTTGTTTTGGAATCATTGTTTCTGATTCATTAATTTGATGAACAAAATTCTCGGGTACTTTAACAAGTTGACTAATCTCATCTTTTGTTAATTCCTTAATGGTTGTTCTTACTTTAATTGGGCAATGAAGTTTCCTTTCAATCTGCTTTGATTTCAGTTGCATCTGTAACGCATCAGAGGGCAATAGGAACCAACATAAATGGCGAACATTTTCAGAAAATATTAAACGCTGGTCCGGCAGGTTTTCATTTCTAACAGTTTTTTGAAACAACTCTTCAGCAAATTCCAAAATTTCATTTTCGTTTAAAATGGAGTCAGGTGTAAATCGTTTTTCAACGCGAGGATTAATCTTCATGCCAGACCCCGTAAACTTTACATCCCCAATCCACTGCCTCTGTGTGAAGACTTTATGTTTGTTATGTTTCCACTGGCCCGTCTCTGGGTTAAACATATAAAGTGGCAGAAGCTTCCATGCAAATTTAGACACCATTGCAACTGCATTTATTATAAAATCAGCTTCAACTTCACTGCAGAAATATGGGAGGCTGATCCTCACAAAGCCTGGTCGTAAAACCTCAGTCGAAGAACATTCCTCCTGCCTTCTTAGGTGAGTGCGGTTCAATCTACTGTCCTCTAACAAAGCTGCTTCAAATTCTAATACAGTTTTATCATCAATGCCCAATAAATCTTGTGCATAAGGTCCGGCACATGCACAACCACCTCTGGCTTGGATTCCAAACAAATCATTCAACACTGCAGTTACGAAGTTGTGGTGTAAATATAGAGAAGACTCTGGGTGATATACTAGAAAGGAAAACACAGCCAAACGATTATTTACAGACACTTGTGGACTACCAAGTATATGTAAGTTTGAACACTTTTCCCAAACAGCCATAGCTTTATTATACAATCTCTTCTCTTCGTTTAATATATTTTCCATCCCTACTGTGTGTTTCATCTGCATAGCCATCGCAGCGCGTACAATCCCAACCAACCTTGGTGTTCCCCCTTCTTCTCTCATCTCAATATCTTGCAAATATCGATGACTTTTATCGGAAACAAAAAACACGGAGCCTCCACCAGAACCAGAGGGAACAGGATTCTTGAACAAACTTTTACTAGCAACGAGAATCCCTGGGCAATCCACACCACCAACAAACTTATGTGCGGAAATAAACACGGCATCTTTTGACGAGCCTTGATATGTTGGGTGCATATCAATGTCCACATAAGGCCCAGCTGTTGCGTAATCCCAGAACGCAAAAGCCCCATGTTTATGCAGGGCTGAAGAAACCATATCAACGTTTGTGATAATCCCTGTTATATTAGAAGCAGCGGAAAAACAACCGATTAAATGATAATTTGTTTCCTTCCATGCCATTAAAGCTGCATCCAAATGTTCAATATTCACTTCCCCTTTTATGGTTTCTGATATACGAATTACTTTACAAGCAATTTCCCTCCAAGGCAGTAGATTAGAATGGTGTTCATAAGGACCAACAAACACAACCACAGGTTTAATGAAATGTAAACCGCTAATAAGTTTATGAACCGCACCAGTCACACCGTTACCAGTAAATATAACAGCATCATGTTCACTAGCACGCACAAAGTTACGAACCATTAATCTCGACTCATTTTGAAACAATGTCGACTGGTGTGACGTCACAGAGGTGGTTGTATGAACGTTTCCATACCAAGGTAAGACGTTTTCCTTTATATAAGTTTCAATCGATTCCAATGCCCTACCAGTCGCTATATAATCGCAATAGACTAATTTTCTTTTACCAAAAGGGCCATCATATGCAACACCATTACCGATAATGTCTTTATGGATAAATTCCAACAAACTTTTTGTCCCGTCGGATTTTAGTTTATGCGCGGAGTCTTTTACTTTGTTTTCATCTTCTTCGTGCTGGCTTAGAAATATCCGCTTGCCCGGCGCTTTCCTGTAATCTCCATTGTAAACTTGTTGCATTTTAGAGGCGTAGGGCAAAATATATTACCTAAAAATAGCAACTTAAAACAAAACTAACACCACTACACAACAACAACATATGCTTTACGCAATATGAAGCCAATAATCATAGTCACTTTTACCAACCGTTGGGGTCACTCTTCTTCTTGCATTCTCTCGTATAGATACTTAATAAACAATTAAACAAAAAAGAGAACGTTATAAACAAAGTGAGAAAAACAAACATTTCAAAGTTGGTGAAAAAAGAAAGAAGATAAAAACATTTTTTAAATAAAGTTGGGGGCAAATACCAAAATCAAGACAGAAGTTGCATTTTCTCTTAAAATTAGGGAAATCTATATGTTTAACATGGCGCACTATTTATTGTAAACGAAAATATCGAACGGCGGTATCGTATACAGACGTATCTACAGAACAAAGACACAAAATGGTGATGAGCAATTGTAGTTTCTACAATACCAATAAATCGAAACGGAACACTAAACATAAAACGGAACAAACATATAAGCAACTTGGTTGCGGAACGAGGTAACGCTTAATTGGTCATAAAGTACATACATAACTGGTAAATGGGCACGAGATGTGTGAAGCAAAACATCCGTGGTATAACGACTGTCGTTACCACGCCATGCGAGAATAAATAAGTTACATACATGGTAACTCGTAAACAGGCACGAGGTGTATGAAACAAAACATCAGTTTTATAACTTTTGTTGCCCGCCAAACAAGGTTAAATAAGTTTCACTTCAATCCACTTATTAATTGACATTCTATTGCGCATCATATGCGGTGGCATCGCGTGTGACCACACAATAATGACATCCACTCATTCAATTATTGTAAAAACCGGTTCACGCTGATGCTGTTCTTGTTGTTTCTTGCTGTTCTTACTCTGTCGGACCAAGTTGACGCGACGGAATAAATAAACAAGTCACTTTTCGTGCAGACTTCCATGTCCAACATGGACATTGCAGTTCCGAAATCAACTTTGTGAAAACAGTCGTGGAATTTCGACTTCAGAGCTCGAACAAGATCGGATGAATTAAAGAATTCAATCTTCGGACGCTTGCGCTTGAAATAAGCTTTAAATTGTGTGATAAAGTGGGCATTGGTTGGCGGGTGGGCAATGTAGACTTTGTTGATACCATGGTGTTTGACTTTCTGCAAAACATAAACATAGTGATATCGGGTATAGGTTGAATACCGTTACCACATGCAATCCATATATTTTCCAATCGTGTTTTAACAATTTGTTTAAATCAGAGTTCGTATACATGTTTGTTTATATACGGACTCTCGTTTGCATTCATTAAAACACAAGTGTTCTGTTTCATACACTCCGTGCCTGCTTACGAGTCACGTATATGTTACTCCGGCATAAATCCCAGGACTCGTGCACCTCACCTATATGCAACAGAACATATAGTAGAGTGGGGTAAGATAGAACACTTTTAGCACATAATATCAAGATAACCTGATGTTTGTAAACAATTAACAACGGTTTTGGAAGTCGTGAGGATACGGTTTTATAATTTTTTGAATGTTCTTTGATTACTACCAGATGGGACAAGAAAATAGAAGGAAAGGTGTCCCATCTCTCCCCACTCCACTATATCATGTATAAACGTATACCGTGTATGATACTAGCGTAGTGCATGTTTGAATTAGTAGGGTGGGGTAAGATGGGATGCTCAAGCCCATATTTCCCAATAACTCGACAATTAATGACAGTTTTTGGTGAAACTATATTAACATTAAACGTTAAACAACATTTCGTTGTCCCGTCCGATTTGGTAGTTAAAAAAAACATTTAAAGAATTTTAAAACCGCATCCCACGACTCCCATAGATCGTTGTTAATCGTTTAAAACACGAACACAATATTTGGATATTATGAGCTAAAGGTGTCCCGTCTTTCCCCACCCTACTATATTTAATTACTAACATACCAAAAAGTGGCTCATTTTCGTTGCCATTGTAAGAGACGCGTTCTTCTTTCGAACCATCTCGCAAGTTTTAGTCTTAGCAGGATACTTGCACCGATGATCTGTCATCCAATCACCTTCGTCGTATCGGAAATGGAGGGACACGAAGTTTCCTCCTGGAATGAATGAATGAATGAATGAATGAATGAATGAATGAATGAATGAATGAATGAATGATTGAATGAATGAATGAATGAATGAATGAACGTAAATATTATTCCTTGCACGGCGGGACAACTCGAAGTTATAACACGGGTGTTCTGGTGCATAATGCGTAATAACTGATAGCTTAGGTTAATAAACGCCTTGTCCAAGAACACACACCGACAGAGCGTAATATAGCTTTTTGATTGGTTATAAACGAAGATGGCTGCGTACAAATTGGTATAATGGATTTTGATCAACCGAGTCCGATGTACTTTGGTTTCAACGATAACATTTTTTTATGGAGATAACCAAAGTATAGTCGGAGCCCGAGGCAATTAGCTTAAAACTCACCAAGTGTTTTCGACACAAACTCTTTCGCCATCTTGTCGACCGTGGGCGGTCTTCTCGACAATTTATACGACAAGGAATACAATTGTTCGTCCGACATGTTATATCCTACCGCCCCATGATCTCGAGGGAAGTCGTCCATTCTTGGAAATCCAAATATATTGGTCAGCAACACGACGCATTTGTCGTCAGTTGCGAAGCGTTGCTTAATCTCTGACCTTGGTGTTATAAGAGCCCTGCTCTTCGGTTTAAAATTCTTTGGGTAAGCGTTGATTCCAAATGCAGCCAAGTCTGCGGGGAAAAGCCGATGATCTTCATCTAAACGAGCTGTGTAGTTGCGAATTAGTTTCATTTCTGTGTAATGTTCGGCTGTCTTCAAGTAGAACGGCCAGATATGAGACAACTGTTCAATAAATTAATGAATGAATGTAACCTATTTATCCTCGCATGGCGGGGCAACAGAAGTAATTATAACACGGGTGTTCTGTTTCATACACCTCGTGCCTGGTTACAAGTTACCAAGTATGTAACTTATGTATGCTCGCATGGTGAGGCAACGGAAGTCGTTATAACACGGGTGTTCTGTTTCATACTCCTCGTGCCCGCTTACAAGTTACCAAGTATGTAACTTATGTATGCTCGCATGGTGAGGCAACGACAACAGTCGTTATAACACGGGTGTTCTGTTTTATACACCTCGTGCACGCTTACAAGTTACCACGTATGTAACTGGTTTACCCTCGAATGGCGCGGCACGACAGCAGCCGTTAACACCAACGGGTTAACACGCGTGTTCTATTTCATACACCTCGTGCCCGTTTGTGGGTAACCGCTTATTCCATCTACGATTACTCGATGAAGAACGGTTTGGTTGAAACCGCGTTTTGTGAAAGCCGTTGGCAATTTATGGCAACGGTTTAACATGTAATACTGTACATGCTATATAACTTAATATAATCTGACTTTCTAAACACATTTACCCATGAACCGTATATACCGTTGTCGACTCTGTACAAATTAATTAAAATATATTTGTCAGTTATATATGACTTTCATTTTGTTGCTGTAATTTCCTTCTTCATTGTTTTAATTAAGATCTTCGCTATCCGATTTAAGAGGATTATATAACCGTATATCCTCATGACTCTAAAAGAGCATTTAATTGTTGTTGATTGTTAAAAACGGGATTAGGAAATATGGGATATTTATGTTCTAACGGTATCCATCTTACCCCACAGTAGTATATACATAGCAAGCTATATACACAGTATACCACGTTTACATTTAAACATACCAAAAAAACTGCATCGAATTTTCCACGGCAGCTTTGTTTTAACTCTGACACAGAAATAACAGAAATAGATTTCCTCAGCTTCGTGACGTCAATAACTTGTGACGTAGGTATCGACTTTGTGTTGTTGTGAACCATGAATGCCGGGAGCACCAAGGTGCTGGAATACGGATGGAAGTATATTAACGAATGAATTAATGAATGAATGAATGATAAAATGAATGAATGGAACTTCTTTATACCCGCATAGCCAGGCAACAACGGCCTGTAACACGGCCACGGGTGTTCTGTTTTATACACCTCGTGTCCGCTTACAAGTTACCACGTATGTAACTTATTTATCCTCGCATGGCGGGCTAACAACAGTCGTTATAACACGGGTGTTCTGTTTCATACACCTTGTGTCAGCTTAATTACGAGTTATCACGTATGTAACTTTGTGGGTGATTGTATTTCTGTATGGCTGACAAATAAAACAACCCATAAGTTACCAGTGAATTGGAGAAGTGTTTTGCCCAAGTAGATACAAACATACGATGGTAGTAACACAAGATATAGGACAGTAACGTAGAATATATGCTATCTATAACAAAATTGGATTTAATGGGGCTGTATAACCAACGCAACGTACCGGTTGAGACGAACAGCCATTTGTATTCCCAGTTGCAACCCAATCAATTGATTTCCAAGCCCTTCTAATATTTGTGGATACAAATACTTCGTCTCATCCATTTTAAGCAGGGGTTTAAACTTCTTACTCCAGTTGGGGGTTCCCCGAATTCCTCACATGCTGTATGACGAATAGTCAGACGAACAGCCATTTGTATTCCCAGTTGCAACCCAATCAATTGATTTCCAAGCCCTTCTAATATTTGTGGATACAAATACTTCGTCTCATCCATTTTAAGCAGGGGTTTAAACTTCTTACTCCAGTTGGGGGGTTCCCCGAATTCCTCACATGCTGTATGACGAATAGTCGCTCTTGTGACGTCATAGGAGCGGCTTAAAGCCGCGGAAACGTATGATTTCTTTGCTCCATATAATGGGGTGGGATAAGTGCTTTGAAAATTCCATTTTAAGAAATAAACGAGCGTAGAAAAACCGCAAATGAGGTAAAAAAGCTTCTTATTAAAATACGGAACCGGCTTCATATTTTAACATCTAGCGTGGCGTGACGACAGTTGGTTTCTTCATACTATTAGAACCCACGTTTCTGCAACCGAAACAACAAAACAAAGTTATGCTATGTATGGTACTGTTGGCAAGTTGAGTACCATTACCACGTGGTATCCCATATTTCCCTATCGTGTTTTATTGCGGTTATTTAATCTTATAAATATGCTCTGACCACCACTACCGAATTGAACGATAAAATTTGGACCATCTTACCCCAAGCTATTATACGAACAAAACGACAATACATAAGCATCTAGATACCGAAACTACATTCAACGCTCCGTATTCTAATCTGGAACCTTTATTCTAAAAGTAGCGGCAAGACGAGACAAACTTTTGAACGAAATTTAATTTACCGAAAAAGTTTTAAAGTAAATCGCCAGGGGGGTAATTTGGTCTAAATTCAAAGCGTGATTATACTGTCTGGTCTAGAAGGTGACATTACGATGCAACCAAGCGTAGAACAACTTTAGTAAGCTGAGGAATTGAATTTCAATTCATTTAGTTATTTCACTGCAGTAGTTCTAACACCGCGGTTGCTACTTGCAGGCGTTTGTTGATGTATTATGGCGTCATTATTACAAGTGGCCAAACGAGTTCTAGAAGCAACGTAGCGGTTTCTTATGTTGGATAGTAAAGTTATAATTAAGTCATAACAGCAAAGAGAAAACTTTATTGCATTTGTTTTTAAACTGTTCACCGCTTGTACATATTGGTCTATAGTTGCCTATTTATCATTACTGCCGCTCGTAATGTTACGCGCATATAATGTACCTTCATTTAAACTATGTGTATCCGTATTCTTACATATAATATACTGATTGGGCTTCACTTTTAACACCATATTAACCGATTGTGACTTTTATGGACACTGTAACAAGTATGTAACTATAACTGATAACACGCAGGCGCTGTGGCACAATGGCTACAGCAGCTCCTCGCTATACAGGTTCGAGGCTCGTCGCTGCTACCAATATGGACGTAGGTTTTCTTAGGCAAGACACTTAACAGCAATTGCTCCAACCCAGTGGTCACTAATGGGATGCCTATATTTTAAGCATACATAATCATTCTTTCTACACATTGTATATTAGCAACCTTCTAAACTAAAGTTAATCTAATATGTTTCCAAGGTGCTGTAGAATGGGCTGTTTAAGTTTTGAATGTAAACGGTGTCGTTTGTTTCGAATCAACATAATCTTATTATGGATTGGAGTTGTCTCTGTGGCGTGTGTGACGTTTAACTGGATCATGTATGTATGTGTGGTGTCTATTTCAGTAATGTGCGTTAATTATACTATATGTACCTCAACATATAGTAGGGTGGGGGGAGATGGTACCAAGATAACCCGATGTTTTAAACAATTACCAACTGTCTTTGGGAGTCGTGGGGATACGGTTTTATAATTTTTTGAATGTTCTTTGATTACTAATAAATGGAACGAGAAAATAGAACGAAAGTGTGTCCCATCTCCCCCCACTCCACTATATCATATATAAACGTATACCGTGTATGATACTAGCGTAGTGCATGTTTGAATTAGTAGGGTGGGGTAAGATGGGATGCTCAGGCCCATATTTCCCAAAAACTTAACCATTTCATGACAGTTTTTGGGTGAAACTATACTAACATTAAACGTTAAACTCCAATCCACGTACAGATTACAGACCGGAAGCCGATCTACGTCACCACCGGAAGTGATGCACCTTGCTGCAGTCTCATGCGGGCGGCCGAACTACCAGGGGATAAGGGTGAGTCACTCATGCGTGTTATTTACCCACGTGACTATACTATATATGGCTAAACTCCTTTGGCGAGCCATGTCATGGGATCGAGATTTGGGCACAAAGATGGCTAATTTCTATAACTGCATACCAAAACAAAGTCACGTGTTATAAAAACTGACATTGCCCCGCCACGAAAGAATAAGTTACATACGTCAGATACGTGATTATCATAAGGGGCGTAAGGTGTATGAAACAGAACCTTGAAATAATATAGAGGTGATTTGAGCTTAAACACAAAACACCCGTGATATAACAACTGTCGTTTCCCCACCACACAAGGATAAATAAGTTACATATGTGGTAATATGTTACCGAATAATTCAGGACATCAAGAAACCAATGGACCAGACACTCACTATGATCAAATCAGCTTCATTGTTCGCTCACAATCCACTTCATATTCATATCTTCACCGAGAATGATATGATTTCTATGTTCCAGACAGAGGTATTGTGACGTCATCTGTATATGACGTAATAAATAAGTTATAACGAAACCTATCCGTAGGAAAGTTATATTATTTAATTTTAAATATGTTAGATACTTAACATCAAAACTATTCTTTTCGACGAATTAAATTTGAAAAAGTCGTTTACTAAACACCAAAAATATCAAAGTTTGATTTATTTTTGTCATCGGTATTTTCTAACGCTTTTATTCCGTACTTTAGATCGCCCTTATTATAATAACTGTGGCGTTTGTTCGGTTTTTAATTTGTCCTGTTATGACGTAACCGACTGGAAAGTTGAAGTCGTCATCAGATTACGCTTATTAAACTGTTTGTAATGTTTGTTCACTTTTCATTTTGTTTCATTGGTCTATGACTCTATGAAGACTTTTAATTGACCAACTCTCTACTGACCACATGCTGTCATTTCAGATAGATGCTTGGCCCGCTAGAGTGCGGTCGCGAGTCACGTACAGCATTCGACCAATAGATTACGAAAGGTACCTTCCGCCCACGCTAATAACACAATGGAAGAAATGGTACAAACCATGTGGATCGTTCAGGCTTCTTTTACCGGTGGGTTGTATGGGGTGTGTTATGTTTCATTAGCTCGTATTTAAAACCGTCGCCGTGGCACAATGGTTAGCAATCACATCTACGCCACGTACTTGAGTTGAAATGTTGGTATATGTGAGCAAATAATCACCTACAAAGTTACACCCGTGGTAACTCGTAAGCGTGTTATATCGACTATCGTTGCCCCGCCCTGTGAGAATAAAGTAAGTTAAATTCATCAAACATTAGATTTTGACTTATTGGTCAAACAATTTAGCTGCTAAACCTCACTCTTATTTTATTTAGAAAATCTTATTTTTAGATGGTTCTTAAAGACGTCACAAACGCTGCTATATATAGTGATAGTGACGTCATATTCATAAAACCAATCGACGAACTGTGGGCGCAACTTAAAGAGATGGACGAGCGCCAGGTAGCGGCCATTTCGCCGACCGCTGGACACCCGCTAGGAGGCTCCAAGTTAAACGAGAACTTTATTTCACATTCGACCGGTTTATTTCAAATAAACACTGGGGTAACAGAGATATTTAATATTAGTCATCTATAGCATTTTAAGTTTCTCAAACCAGCTGTTTACGCTTTCATTTTTTATGAAAATGTTAAAAAATTGTTATTTTTGTTTTGTTTTTCTTTAAAATTTGTGACTATATGAATTTTTTATAAATTCTTTTTTATTTTTTGTCGTTTTTTAGGTTATGGTTTTAAACTTTACCCGAATGCTCTCCTCTGATTGGTTGCTTTTCCATGACGAGCATAAAACTGACCAATCAGAATTAAGAAGAGTAAAATACGGTATCGACCTCTTGTTACCGTATTATTACGAATACAAAGAAAAAGCGGAACACGACCAGAAACTACTGAATATAATGTTTCATTTTAACCCAAGTAAGTTGGTGATATTATTATTTATTTATCCTCACATGGCGGGGCAACTGCAGTCGTTATAACACGGGTGTTATGTTTCAATAACCTCGTGTCCGCTTACGAGTTACCACGTATGTAACTTTGTGGGTGATTGTTTTTCTGTATGGCTGATTTCCTTTACAACCCATTAGTGACCACTGGGTTAAAGCAATTTAAAGTAAGTGTTTTCCTACCATACCCATATAACGGTAGCAACGTTGAGCCTTTAAGGCTTTTACGAAGCTATCGTTCAAACCCACAACGTCATACGAGTTTGGATTTTATCTCAACCTAGAGCTCATCCAATTTAATTTAACGAGTTGGCAACGTTGGCGTATGCAATAACATAGCGATCCAATTTATGTTTTATGTTGAGCGACGAAGCCGCGCTGTTTTGGCCGCAACAAACTAAGTAATTGCCGTTGAAGCGCCAATATAGAAGCCATTAATATTTGATGTTGGCGCGCGACGGATACAATAAACGACTTTTAATAATTCAGCTTTACAACCAGATATTGCCGGTAATACCGATCCCTTTTTCCTGCTTTCGAGGCGCTACCGCGACAGCAGTGGCACGTGGCGGGCCATATGTTGCCCGCTACCCCCTACGGCGTCTTTTGTTTTTCGCGCGTGACACCCAATCGCGACGCGCATCGATTTTTGACGTCACGAATCAACTTAGGCACATTTTGTTCCCGATCCGTAAAATTCTTCCTGTGTTTGTTCGAAGATTGTGACGTTGCATCGCGTATTGTGACGTCACAAATTGAGTCTTTCGTGAACAAATTTCGATCTAACAGAGCGGAATAACGCGCCCTCATTGAAAACTAACTGTGTCGTCATCACAAGAATGAAATTACGTTAGAATAACTTCTGCAATACCGTGGGCAGTAAACTAACGAATTTGCCTGTTTTAATATAAAGACCAAGATATTGGTTGCTTATTTATGGTTTATATGTTTTCATCTTTCTTTATCAATTGGTTTTGATCGAAAACTATTTATAGAATGGTACAACCGAACCCTCGTAACTTTTAAAGAGCGTTGTTAATTTTAAAAACACGATTATGAGATATTATGTAACGTTGCTATTACACCTACCTCCCCCATAATGCTCTACATCGTGATATATAGCCAAGCTTTTATAAACATGGGTCGGTTGGGTCCCAATGATCAAGGCAAACGAAACAACTGAAATATAAACCATATATAGTAGGGTGGGGAAAGTTGGGACACCTTTTACCTCTATTTTCTCGCCCCGTTTAGTAGTAAACAAAGAACATTCAAGAAATTATAAAACTACACGCCCACGACTCCCATTGGCCGTTAGTAATTGTTTAAAACACGATCAGGATATTTAGATATTATGTGCTAAAGGTGTCCCATCTTCCCCCACCCTACTATATCCATATTTGACTGTAATAAATTATGCGAATCTGACCCTGATCTGATGCATATAGAGTTGAACGATTCTTGTGTAAAGAAATACAGTAAGGATCTATGGTGCTACGAAATATGTAACAGACAAAATCGGACTTGATTTTAGGCAGTGACGAGCACTATAGGTCCTTACTGTATCTATTTTGAAATAAACAAAGAGAGCTACTATTAAATTTATCCTCGCATGGTGGGGTAACTTCGTAAAAGTTATAACACAGGTGTTATATACAAGCTAATAATGCCAACCTGGGTCTGGTTGATCTTTCTGGCCATTTATTTCTAAACCGACGTTTCGACGTCCGAACAAGTCGCCTTCATCACGGCGAAAAGGAGAACTTTACCCCCAAACTACCAAACACTAAAGTTTAAACAATAATAATAACACCAGTTTAGATAGAAAGCTTTCTAAATATTTAAACTACTTTACTAAAGCATATATAAGTCTGCCCACTTCACGTAAAGCCACCACTAACTTATATCTAAACAACTACAAACACTAAATCTTAACTTTTTACCTTTAGAGCTACAACAGCAGGTGTTCTGTTTGCGCGTACCTTTAACAGGGGTGTGTCCCCTATAAATTTGCGAATTGAAACATTTTAAAACCTACATTTCGGCGCTTTATTTCGCAAACAAAAACATTGGGGCAAAGTATATCCCTATATGATGGTGTCGTTTTGCTGGATGGCGTACGAAACATTGGCGAAATAAATTATTATTTTACCCAAAAGAGCATTTATTAAGCATTACATTTCAACTGGTAACAAAATAAACATCAAAAACATTGTTATGCTACTTTGGTTACCATGCATAATGCAATCGAATCTTTATTTAACTCATTAATTTTATCCAAGCAACAGCGGAAAAGATTGTTTTAACCGTTCCAGGTCTACTGCGACAATTGCCTTGCAGTTGGAACTTTAAGAACAATTTCTGTCAAGACGAAGACAACACGTGTTCTGTGGCTGAGAGGGGCGGGGCTGGGGCGGTACATGGGATAACATCAGCGTTTTTCAACGACGTCAACCCGACGTTTCGCGCTCTATACGAGTCCTTTTTACAGGTGAGATTATGACGTCATTATGGTACAGGATATGACGTATATACTTCCGAAAAAGCGAAAGCTTCGAAAACCATATGTCGGTTGTGAATTAAGCAGAAGTATTAATCCCATGTTTCCGGGTGTGTAACACCTGGTTTGTTTACAGAATGGAAAAGCGTTTGTTTTAAAATAAATTTGCGGCTGCTACTGGGTGTACAAAACCAGAACTTCTAGAACAAAAAGTTAATTCAGAAAACAAATAAACAAAAATTCCAATCTGGGTTTAAGTTGTCTCACAACTACCGGTACGCGGTTCCAGTAAACTTAAAATATTTATAGAGATTCTGAAACAGCGTTCTTTTCAAAGTAAATGAATTTATATTGTTTGGTCCTGGTGGGTTCCGGGTAAAACTTAATCCTGTATGCATACAAGTTGATGAGGGAATTGTCGCAAAAGCAGAAATGTAACCAGCTTTGTTCCTAACACACTGCTTTAGTTATAATATACGAGGCGTACGCGTGACAACAGTGCTGTATCTATACGTATACATTTGAATGCGGTCCAATTTTAAATTAACTTTGTATAATTTAGATGGCAATATAGTACTGTGGGGTAAGATGGATACCTTTAGCACATAATACCCCATATTCAGCTATCGTGTTTTTAACGTTTAACAACGGTATTTTAGAGTTAGAAGATACGATTGTACAATTCTGTAAAATTACTTTGTTTACTAATGTGAGGGGAACTTACTATATACTACATAAGTTGCAAGAAATACATAATTTCATTTAAAAAGTTAAAATAAGCGAAAAATTGTCATTTGCGACTTAGTTTGTCTATGGTTCAATGTCTAATCATTTAATGCTTTCGTGTTTCGACTTTAAACCGATTCGTTATAGAGTTCGTTATAGAGTTTACGAATTTTTTCGTCAACAGTTCGTTATAGAGTTTACGAACTTCCTTTACAATTTACATGGATTGAATCTACCATCTTATAAATTTATTGTTTGGTGTTGATTCTCGGGCTAATAGTTTGTCACTTTCAAATAAAACATAATAGTAGGTTGGGGGAATATGGGACACCCTTTTTATTCTATTTTCTCGTCCTATTTGGTAGTAAACAAAGAACATTTAAAGAATCAAAAAACGTATTCTCACGACTCTCATAGACCGTTGTTTTTTGTTTAAAACACGATCGGGATATTAAGATATTATGTGCTAATGGTTTCCCATCTTCCCCCGCCCTAACTATGAGAGATGTGAGAACACGGATTTATAATTCTTTGAAATTCTTTGTTTACTACCAAATGGGGTGAGGAAGTAGATTGAAAGGATGTCTCATCTTCCCCCACTCTACTATACAGCTCAATACTTTTATATTTTAAGTAAAAATTCCAGCCTAGTTTTTCGTATATACTAAATTTAGATTGAAGTTTTTGGATTTTGTATCACATATGTATTTATAAACTGAATGCACACATTTATTGTATTCAGCGAGTAAATACATATAGGGTGGGGAAGGTGGGACACCTTTGGCACATAATATCCAAATATTCTGATCGTGTTTCAAACAATTAACAACGATCTATGGAAGTCGCGAGGATACAGTTGTACAATTCTGTAAAATTTCTTTATTTACAACCAAATGGGACGAGAAAAGAGAATGAACATTTTTTGTCCCATCTTCCCCAACCCTACTATGTTGTATTTAGTAGGATTTCGAAACTAGGTTTTCTGGTGTTAGCCTATTTAGGTTGTATTTTGATATGTTTTGTGACTTTAAATTTAAAATCCAAATATATTTTTAGTATAGGCGAATACTTATATACATTACAGTACGACTTTGAACCGAATCTGGACAAGTATCTCTTACAACCATATCTACAGCAACTTGCCGAAACTGCCGAAGGGACGTTTTGTTTAACCAAGTCACACGTTATAACTACGTCACTGAAAAGCAGCGTCAGGCGTTTGATGGCTCAGGAAAACTAATTACGTAACGATGACGTCTATTCAAGAAAACTGATGACGTCATATTTGACGATTTTTCAAATTCTTGAAAAAAAGTGAAAAGGAAAAGCGTAAATATTTCCTTAACGGTCTTACTTGTGCTTCTCAACCCCTGGGTCACCATTTGATTGGTTGGGTCGCCTACTACAGTGGTTCACTAACCCTTTTGACTGTGACTGTAAAATTTACAACATTATTTTTATGCCTACAAAAGTTGTTTGAAATATAGTTTTGAAATTGAGTTGCTAAAGCTTTGGTATTAATTAATGTTTAGTATTTCTATTGGCGTGAAAATGTTGAAAAGCACTTCTTTACACCGATACATACTTATATTAACACAATGTAATATATAATCACTGTGTTTAAAGTCGTCGTGCCGCTGTTTTGTAATAAAATAGCAAAAAGTTTGCAATTTTATAAATTCTTGTGCGTGTCGCTTATTCAAACAGGCATAGACTATGTAAGTCTTTTGTAAGACGTTCTATAATATACTTACAGAAATTTTGAAATACTTTAAGCACGCGCGCAGTTATAAATAATTGAAAGCTGCTGGTTTGCTGGTACTTTGTCATCACAATGGCCATTATGAATAAATAATCGTAAGGCTCGTACGTTATGAAATATGAAACATCTACTGAATTATTAATACCAGTATAAGCGTGACTTCATTAAAACTACTTATTTCTGTTTACAGTTAGAACCTAGGTCGAAAACGAATTGACACCGCGCTTTGCCGCTGTATATTGTTGGTCGTTTCCTGTATAATAGGAACAGGCTATAGTTAAACTTTGTACTTTGATTTAGTAATTTAACTGTTGCGGCATTGAGTCAATTTTGCAGTATGATTAATTAGTTAAACAGTTTATAAATTAGAACTTGGTGTAGATAATATAGTTTGTACTTTAGATAGGCAGTTATGTTTGGCATATGCACATTTTTAGTTTGTTTAAAAAGGTGGTTTTTGTCAAATTGGTTCCAGTTGCTAGGTGTTTATCGTTTATTTAACGTGTTTTAAAAGCGTAAACAAAGATAGAACGTTTACATGTTCGTTATTAGTTACTATACACGCGAAAACGTATGTTTAAAGCTATTTTGTGGCTTTTACATGAAATAATTTGTTATAATATTAACAAATTATCGCTGGTTATCGAGCATGCGGTTCGATTTAAAAACATTTGATAACTCACAATATGCTCTGTGACGTACAAGATACCACGCTTCTTATTGGCCAGTAGAAATAGATTGAACGTTATTAGGGCTCGAGGGACCACGCTTTGATGTGACAGTTCTAACCCGATTTGAGAGTATCAGCAGATCAGCATTGGTCCGAATGAAATCGTTATTATTGGGAAATCCTAATCCATTATTGTTTTAATATCTGCGGTCCAGTTGAATGTTATATTGCGTTTAGTTTGTGCTGGTTAGGCTGTTGGAATGTACTGGTTAGTACAGGGATAGAATTTAGGTTTACTAGTATTTAACCTATCAAGTTTTCGCCCCCTAGATTTGGGTCGCGATTTGCAGTGCAGTTCAGTGCTCATAAACGACCTTTTATGACGTAATAAAAACTATGAAACGTAGCGTAATTACAACTTTTTGTTTTTTAATTGTTGCTAATTGCCGAGCAGCAGATTTGACGACCGTTGCCGGACAGCCTGTCTGTGACGTAACAATGCTATATTGTAGAGGTAGCTGCCACGCGACCGCGAAAACCGATACGACAATCTAAGAATTACAAGAAGTTTTAATCCATGGAGCGTTCGGCTTGTTTCCGCTATTTCAATCTTAAGCGTGTTGCTTTCGACAGCCATTCACATGGTATATGTGGCTGGGCATGCGTGTGGCGACAAACTAGTTCCACATCTGCTTAAGTTGGAATACTCAGACTTCATTGTTTCGCAGCGGAATAGCGGTTTGGGAATTCTAGACAGGAAGCACGAAGTTCAAATGCATCGATGCTATTATTACGTCACAATACAAATCGTGGCTTAGATAATAAAGATGTCTCGATTTGTCATAACAGCAGGTTGTTCTTGATATTATTACATCACAATGCCACGCGTCTAGTACGAACTTGTGTTCGCTATTGTACAACGTCTGTCGTATGCACTACGGTAGACTTGGTAAGGCGTATAATTTTTATTACTCTGTACAAAGATGGCACGCTGTGAGGCGCGTGGGCCGTTTGTTCGGCAAATTTTACTTCGGTTTTGTTCTAGAAAAACTTCTGCTCCGGCTAGCAGCAGACCCGCGTTCGCCGCCCGATTTAAATAAACAGATTTCGAAACGCTTGCCCGCTCGTACAGACCTGCTACCCGGCATTGTTGGTACTCGCCGCTACCCAACTGTCGCGCTTTATTTTAGTTTGTTTTTAGTCGCGCGCCTTTCTTACTACAGCTCGTGTTTCGGCCCCGCTACTAATCGCTGCTGAGTAGTCTGCCACTCTGCGCGGGGCAGGTGTTATCGTGGGCAGTGGAATATTCCCTTAAAGAGCTGAGTCCCAGTCGCTAGTGGATCATAACACAGTCGGTCCAGTGGCGTGCTCTCTCTATTTTACTTGGCTGCCATGCAAGTGGTAGACGGAAGGATTAAAGGTTTGTTTGTGTCGATCGCTTTTAGCTCAGAGATGCATTGAGTCGTAGACTATAGGAGGATTATTACGAAACAATAGCGGCGCACGACCATGATTATTACGTCAGGATTAACAATTTAAAACGTCGCAAAAAAATCAGCAAATATATTCAAGCGAGTAGCGTACAATGAGTCAGTGTTGAGATCGCTAACCTAATGTGGGGTGAGAGAGTGTATTATGTATAAGCAAGTAAATGTTACCGGTATATGACTTTTAGGAGATTATGTGAAGTTATATAATATAAAGTAATTGGAATTTTAGTTTCCAATAATTTGATTTCGTTATCGTATAATACAGCCTGGTGAGGTTCTCACGCCAAAAGCCAAGCCATCCAGCGTATGCGGCTTGTTTGCCTGGTGTAAACAAATTAATGAAAGGTGCTAGACTATAAGAGACTCAAATAAAATGCGGAATGAACTGGTCATTAGAGACAGTTGAGTAGGGCGAATGGGAACGTCTATAGTTACGTTACGGGCGTATGAGACATGGTATGCAGTGTCGGTGACGTTCACCGGGTTTGTTAAACTTTCCCACGGTCCAAGTTACCGGTGAGCGCCCACGGCAATCGCTGAGATATTTGTGTCGATCACTTGCGTAGAAATTGGAAATGATTTACAAACAATTGCATGAGTGATGTGACGGTTTGTTTTACACAGTAAGGTGCAGTTGGTAGGGCTGTATACATGGGTGGCTTGTAAAGCACATTGATATAAGCACCGTGGTAGCGTGTACAATGGTAGCATCGTGTAGTTCTAAAAATGTAGACAGATTGTTTTTATTGTTACGTCACAATGCAGGCAAGGCGCCGCGAAATCGGATTTTCATGCGTTTTACGAATTTTTCTCTTTTGTTGCAGGTTTTAACTGCGTTAAAAAAAAAACTGAAACCGATAGATTGTGTTGCAAGGTGATAAAACGTGGTTGGGGTCAAAAAGTATCTTTTCACTCCGACAGTGGAATTCGTGCACAAAAGCAAAGATTCAAAGCGACATTTGAAGTGTGTGGGTCCATTTGCAACCATTTGAAACACAACGATGAGCATCAAGCTTATATTACTTCTCTGCAGCGTTGCGATCGGCTTGGCCGTGGGAAAACCTACCGGTAAGTTGCCTAAAACGTAAACAGTGTAATCCTGCGCGGGCCAGATAATAGCGAGCGGTGAATAATGGTTCAGTTAAGTGGAGTCGACACATTGTACTCGTTAGAATAGGAGTGGTAAACGAGACTGACCAAATATTGTAAAGAATCAACATCGATCGTAAATAAGTAAACACTGAATGAAGTAATCAACACGGAGCTCAAACAAACTGCCACCAAAATAAACGAAAGTTTCGTATTGTGCGCATGACTACTAATGGCTCCCACGGTCGAGAAAGAGACGAGTGTTACCTGATACTCGATCTGGATTGAAATTAACTCTACACCGGCGTAGGTAAGGGAGTTAATTCTGTTGAATGGAAGATTCCCATGACCCTATGCGTGGTTTGGAGTCTGCTTAATTATGTGTATCTACATTGCGGCGAGTCTGACCCTTTCCTGGCGCCGTCCTAGTCGCTTGGAAACATAATTTCACGCGGTAAGGCGGCAAGGCTACACTCGACGTGTGAAAGTGGTGTTTGAATGGCCGTAATAAAAGATCACGGCCACTTGAAACGATATTCTCTTATCTTAACTTGTCAGTTAGGATTTTAGTGGCGCCCCTACCGATGTTTAAGTGTCCTTATCCATACGCGTTGCCCTGGTATACGAAGTATGTTACATCGAATATTAATCGCCTGGCGTTCCATCGACATTTAGAAGTTACCGCCGTTAAAACACTCAAGTTTGCGCGCGCCCGAAATCCACCTGTCTTCGCGTTCGAGCGACAGGTGTTGCCGCATAGCAAGCGCCTCATTTTTACGAGGACTCTGCTCACTAGGGAGTTGATATCTCTGCCCAACAGCCGGCATGGTGAGGCCACATACACCAACATATGCTCTCTCTCTCTCGTTCAGTCAACACTACTGTTTGCCCAATAGCCTTCATTTAATTGGATTTCCACCGGCCACGCTTTCGATGTTTGATATACTCCGTATATACCCTGATAATCGAACCTGCTTCCCCCCACGAGACTAATGAGACATTAACACGCCAATATCTCGCCTAATTTCATTCCGCCACGCCAAACAACGTAAACATCGTGAATTCCCAGCAGCAATTTGTAACCTCAATATTTCACCCACAGACACAACGACCTGCCCATCCAGATGTAACTTATCACACGGATTCTGCAACCCTAGACAACAATGCACGTAAGTCAACACAAATTCCCTCATTTATATTTCGCTTAAGTCAACACATATTATATATTATACTTCATATAGTATTGTAGGGTAATATTTTGAGTTCTGACAGTAACTTTACTACGTTTGATTTATTTAAACTCTGTGTTATTCTATAAAAGTAATATTTTTTATTTTGACCAAGTACTTTACTACTTTTTCATGCTGTATCTATTTCTACAGTATACTTAATAATTATTTACATATTTGATTTTAAACATTTTATTTTTAACTTCAGGTGTTTCCCCGGTTGGGAAGGTCCCGAGTGCAACCAATGCTCGACGTTGATTGGTTGTTTACATGGGTCATGTGACCGTCCTGGACAATGCAATTGTGACGTAGGATGGGGAGGACGAAAGTGCGATCGCGGTAAGTGTCGTCATCTTTGTGACGTAACAACCAGCGTTATTATGACGTCATAAATAGAAACAATTACGAGCAGCTGCAGCGTCGGGATTAAGTTTAATAAGTTGTAATTATTTCCAGATTTACAATACTGCGAGCGACATCGGCCGTGCAGGAACGGAGCAACATGTATCAACAATTTGCTCGGTGGATTTAAATGTATTTGCCCGACCGGTTTAACAGGCACAACTTGCCAGGAGACCGCCACCACAACCCCCCCTATAACCCCAAGATCCGGGGGTAAACCACGGTGCTCCAATGGAGGAACTTGCATTCGTGGAAACGCCGAACTTGGATGCGAATCGTAAGTATTTTAAATGTCAGAAAAAATACAAAAGAAATTACCATTTATTTTTAAAATCTTTAAAAAAATCCGAATCTAAATTTTGTTTCCTCTCCCAGGTGTCGATGTCCGACCGGATTCACTGGACAGCTATGCGAACAAATCGTGCGTATGTGCGTTATGCGTCCATGCGCTAACGGCGGGAAATGTCAAGACGTTATTGGCAACTTCAGATGCGATTGTGCGCATGGGTACAGAGGACGTTACTGCACTGAAGACATCAATGAATGTACTGTACTTGGTCGGCATGCTTGTGAGAATGGTGGAACCTGCGTCAATAGGTTCGGTGGTTACACTTGCGCTTGCTCGGATGGTTACTACGGGTCGCGCTGTCAATCAAAAATTATCCAAATCCAAGCCAGAGTAACTACAACAGTAAAACCAACAACAACAACAACGACAACAACAACAACTGAAGCTACAACAACAAAATCAACAACGGAAACACTGAAGGAAATTGTTGTTGTTCCAAATTTGAAGAAACCATTCAGGAAAAACATCAAGGTCACTCACATCGTTCGCCAGGTGGAGGTAGAGACATCAAACGGGGATATGACGTTTATCCGTGACGTAGTCGACCACCAAGGACCAAACAGCGCTGAGAACGAAGCTCAATCGTCAGTGACCACAGTACAGGCACTCACTTTTGCTTTCCTGGGGGTAGCGATCGCTTTATTTATCGGCATCGTTATATTCATGTGGATTCATTGCTCAAAGAAAGGCCGCAACTTACGTCAGCGGTGTACCGGGGAGTCACCGACCGAAGAAACCCCCATGAACGAGAACAGCCGAGAGCCTTCAATAGTGAAAACCCGTCATGCAAGCTACAGCCCACCACAATATGTGTTAGAAGAATGCCAACCAAAACCAGGATACCCGATGCGCTCTGTAGCGCTACCTAGCGACGATAGGGAGCCAATCGACTGTTTATACGTCGCCCTCCCAAACAATTCGACGCCCGATGTTGCATCGATGGCGAATCGTGTTTTAAACTCTCCCTCTCTCCCCGCTTACGATGAACGTTACTAGTTCACCGCGAACTTTTCGTTTTTATTTCTTTCTTTTATTTTTTTTCTTGCACTGCGACTGTGATATTCGTTTTCTACCCACGTAACAAGCACGTGATTCGTTGTTAAGCGTCCATGGCAACCGTATATCGCCATGACAACCGACGGAAGCGAAGAAACTTTTCAAACTGCGTTGCTTCACATTTCTTTTTATTTCGTTCATTATTTTATCACTGTGTCTTCTGCTATGTGACGTCACGACCCACGTGACTTCAGCCCACCAATCATTACCGTTGTAAGTTCTTTTACCGTCGATCAAATAAACGTACTCTCTGCCGACACCTTGTGCTTGAGTGATGTTTTTTTAATATAAATAGCCAACAATTTAGACAACCCATTAGTCAACTCTAGTTAAGACAATTTAACGTAAGTGTCCTGCACAGAGAAACACAAGCCCAAACTGGTAGCAGCATCGAGTCTCGAACCCGTCAACTCTAGGTTATAGGCAAGCGCGCTAACCATTTTGCCAAGGGGCGGGGTCAGCGGGTTGTCATTATGACGTCATAACACACCACATGGCTTGGTACGCGACAGATGGAAAGCGTTTGTTGTAAAATTTGTTTTCGTTTTCAAAATAGCGTTTAAATTTGAACATTATGCTGCATGGCATCGTTTGTAAACAACTCGATCTAAATTCGTTTAATAAGCGACCGACAAAGCCATTTTCGGTTCGAACATATGTGAAAATAAATATTTTAATAAATACTCGTATTGACTTATAGTATGTGTTGAAAACAAGCTAGCGTGGAAAATAACATAATATTAAATTTATTTATATCTTCGAATACGGTAACAAAGATTAAAATAACTAAAACAACAAAGAAAAAGAAATTATCGCAACGCGTCACATAGATACAATTTATAAGTTAACATTTATATTTAACTGCTAATACATTTATTAAAAAAGTCAAAAAGAATAATCCACAAAGTTACATTCGTAAGCGGGCACGAGGTGTATGAAACAGAACACCGGTGTTATAACGACTGTCGTTGACCTGCCAAACGAGCATAAATAAATTACATTCATTTATTTATACAGGTGCGCCTATTTATATACAGTATGGAGAGGTGCTATCACGCATTTAATTTTTTCATACAATATCTAACCTAATAATTAGGTTTAACAGCAAGGAGCAATCATCAAATGGGAACCTGTACAGGAAGATTTAAGTTAAGTGTCCCGACCCTACTATACAATGCTTCTATATTACGTTGGGAACTTAACAATTTGCGCATGAATTTGGCCTTTAGGATTTCAATTAAGAGTGGGGGGAGATGGGACACCTTTTCATTCTATTTTCACATCTCATTTAGTAGTACACAAAGAACATTTAAAGAATTATAAAATCGTATCCTCACAACTCACATATGGACCGTTGTTAATTGTTTAAAACACGATCAGGATATTTGGATATTATGTTCTAAAGGTGTCCCGTCTTCCCCCATCTTACTATATAAAAACGAATGCATGTTGAAACAACATTAATGCGAGTAGGGTTAATATTAGTTACTGTCTTCATCGTTTTGGTTTCCTATACAAACTATATGCAGTAGATTAAAGTAGAAATCCACACAACTCCTGTGTTCGTCTTGTTTACAATTACAATCATGCGTCACTATTTTAGGAACAGAAAAAGCGAGAAAGCCCAGGAGTTACCGCCTAAACCCCAAAGGAATTTGTATTAATGCAATGCTAGCTACTCAATGAGGCAGGAATAGGTATGATACACCGTCGCAGTATATAAGACACATTTACAAAGACATTTCAACGATCAGGTTGTAAAAGTTATGTTGGTTATGTTATGTGTTGTAGTCGAAAAGTTGGATGGATTTAAGCCCCTTATAGGAAAGGAGTGAATTAGATTTAGTTTTTCAACGCGCGCAGCTGTTAGGTTAGGGATGTCTACGTATGTCTTGTGTTGCGCAATGTAAGGAAATATAGACTAGCCGTTATAGAGTTAGTAGGGCCTACAACATGGTTTGCTAAGTACATTATATAGTAGGGTGGGGGAAGATGGGACACTTTTAGCAGATAGGATATTTGGATACTATATCTGCTAAAAGTGTTCCATCTTCACCCACCCTACTATATAATCGATCGTTAGGACGTTCATAACTTAACCGAGTAGTTTTTAACTGTAAACTAACCTAGCCATTTCCACAGGGATATTTGAAGAGTTTATTCCCAACTAATAGCAGACGGTGAGCCTGAACCGATATAAATTAATATTTAGGGAAGATCGTAAAGTTTAAAAATAGAAACAAAAAGTCCCAGTTTTCTAGTTCTAGTAGCATAACCTTTAAACCATAGAATAAAGCAAGCTACTTTACTTTATCACTTTACGTAACAGAAGATAAACACGAAACTCGTTAGTGTGTGCAATAAGTTAAGATTATCTAAACTTGAATGTCTACACACGAGACTGAAGAAGCGTCTACGTCATCGCGTGTGACGTCATCGGCGTCTACGTCTCGGTTTGATAAAGGGTGGGGGGATAGTTGGGAGGAAGATGAAGAGGGGAGAGGTCATCCGGACGGTGGAAGATCAAGTGTTTGTAGCGAGAAGATAAGAACCACCTCTACCTCCACCAAGCGGACGAGCAACGAGGACTTTGGGACTTTCCCGAGACGGGGACAACCCGTGTCACGTGACATACGGGATGATTTTTTCCGCGACGATTTCGACGAGAGAATGGAACAAATGGTTCGCGAGTTCGACGCTCGATGCGCGCGGTCGATTCTAGATGATGACGTCAGACCGTTCGGTGAGTTGTATATTGGTTTTATGACGTAATAATAAAAGTGTCTTAAATAGCGGTGATCGTATAGCACGGTGGTGCAAAATGTGCTGCCGCATATTACGCTTGTTTTAATTAAACTCTTCTGCCCTTTGTTTGCTGACCGAAGTTTCGACGTCTCGGTCATTTACCTACCATTAATAATTTGCGTCGTTCAGTATTATTAGAAGAGATGTTTTGGAAATAATCGTGGTTATTACGTCACAAGTAAGTTTAAAAACGTTTTTATCAGGGACTTTCCCGAGAATGGGAACAGAAGATTCTTTTTTCTCTCGCCCTCGGTTGCTAGGCAACAACAGCTTGTTCAAGAAATCTCGTTTTCGGTCGATTTTCGACGGCGATGACGACGACGATTGGTCAGTTGGAAGGCGCGGTCGCGGTTTGGACGAAGATAGCGGCGTGTTTAGTGACGCAACAGTAAAGCCACGTGACTACGATGACGTGATGCACCTAGATAAAGCGTTGCACCAAGATAGGAAATATACACCGGAGAAATTCCAAGTGGATGTTGATGTAAAAGGGTTTAGGTGGGTGTGTGGGGGTGTGTGAGTTTGTGTTTGTAGTTTGTATAGCGCATACATGAATGATAATAATAACATTTATCCGTCTGGATCCGGTGCTGCGAACTTAACAGACAAAAAGTCAATCAATTTGTTTAGTATAAAAGATATATATTTGGCCTAAATGACATCGTTAGTGTCATTTTTTAAACAAAATCTTTATTTATTTGCCTTCGAAAGTTAAGACATGAAAAATTGTAAAAACATAATTTTCGCCCATTTGGAAATAACTAAATAATATTTACAGAATTATATAACCGAATCCTCACGACTTTAAAAGAACGTTAATAATTGTTAAAAACACGATTAGGGGTTATAGGTTTTAGGTACGAACGGTGTCCATTTTACACCACATTACATAATAAGATCTGCCAGAACAACCTAATTAAGTCTAACTATTTATAAGCACACGACCTAACCACCAGTGTTGCACAGTGCAAATGAACTTCTCGTTAAAACTGAAGGAAATCGTTTGGTCATCACTGCCAAGTCAAAAGAAATTGATGACGTCACACCAAGCAAAATCTCAAGGTAGTCATTGATAGTTATGACGTCATAATGTGTCCGGCGTCGTGGTACAATAGTTAGCACGTCTGCCTTTAGCGTAGAGGGTACTGGTTCAAGGTTTTACGTTGCTACCATTGTCGGCATATGTGCCCGCATGAACAAACGTTTCAAAACGTTATTGCTTAGTATGAAACAGAACATCTGTGTTATAACGACTTTCGTCTCCTTGACAAACGAGGATAAATAAGTAGACTCACATTACTGACATTAACCCAACGATATGTGCTATACATACATTACCCAATAGAAAATAAATGAAAACTTGAAAATCGTAGACACATAAAAGACACAATATTAGATGTTGCAGTTTTGACGTAATAATCGAATATTTGTGACGCGTTTCCATCAGCAGGGAACTGAAGCGAGAGTTTGACCTTCCTGAGGGCGTTGACCCCTATGACGTAGTATCGAACCTGATGCCGGATGGTTTCTTGAGGGTGGAAGCCCCGGTGAAGGAAGGTGGAGGTTCGGTCGGTAGGAGGCGCTCCAGCGCAACGGAGACGACGGTCAGAAGATTTTCTTCGGGGTCCGAAACGCAAGGACATAAAGACACTTAAATGTTTTTAATTTTCTTTTTAAATTAAAAAAAATGGCAATCGTGTAGATGGAGAATGGTTTAAGGGTGGGATTATGACGTAATAATATAGATCGATTGTGATTCATCTGTTGTGTAACAATCAACTTCATTTTTCTGTGTGCTTTTTTCCATAAATGACGCCACTTGTTTTAATTTGGATTTTTTTACAATTTTGACAACCTATTAATGACCACTGGGTTGGAACAATTGTCGTTAAGTGTCTTGCACAAGAACACATACACCCATAATGGTAGCAGAAGAAAGCCTCGGACCGTACCTTCTGGTTTAGAGGCAGTTTTGCTAACCACTACGTCACGGCGATGACGTCACTTGTTTAAATCGGATGTTTGTTCATCTGGAATGTTATTCGCGTTGCGCCACCTCGCGGTTGGTAAATTTACACCGATTATCTTCTCCATCCCGAGTGTCGGTGAAGTAAACTGTGTTACAACATCTGGGGTGTGCTCAGCATATTCAACCCTGGTCACTTTTTGTTGAACACGAAGAGAAAACGATTCCGTTTCCGGAATAGTAGCTTCACTATCTAGAAGCGAGCAGTTATAGAATTGTGTCCGGATACGAAAGTCGAGTGATTTTCGAAATGAATCCACGAAATTAGTGCAAGGTGTAATAATGCTTTGTTGTGACGTCACTTCGCACCGTCGTGTGTACGTCACAGTGACGTATGGCCTACCATCAATAGTAGTACCACGCTTACACAAAGTAGAAAATGCGTTCCCGAGATTTTTCCCTCCAGAAGTTTCGACTCCAACGGTCGTGACGTCATCAACTTTCTCACGTGACACGTACCACTGACCCGGAACGGTTTCGCTGAACTGACGTCGACAATAATGGGATGACGTCACTGAATCCACTTCTGATGACGTCAGATGGGACACGTCACCTCTAATCCTAATAGGAGCAGGTTGGGGTAAGATGGGATTCCCATATCGACCCACACGAAGCTGATTATTAATCTCACTTTTCCTCCGTCTTTCCGAACCCCATGTTGTGGGGGGGAGGTAAGGTGGAACGTTCCGTCTTGCTTCAACCTGGGTTTTGTTCACGGGTCCCAGCAACGTCACTTCTGTTACGTCATGAACGTAGAAGAAACCTCTCGGTGAATCGACCTCTGTGATGTCATTAGTGATAACTTCTACATCATAATCAAGTCGCGACTCGCCGTGTGCACTGTTTAAGATCGTCGAACGCAATCCTACGTCACAAACGTCAATTGTCCCTTCCACTGTGACGTCAACATAGGTTTTCTCGTGTTGGGGGATGTCCCATGAACCGTATCTTCTACCATAGGAAACCCCCGTGAATTCGAGGAAAATTCCCGGGTTAGCACCCAAATCTAATGGGGCGCATGGGGGAATTACCCACGTCATTATAATGGGGTTGGGTGGGGTTGTGAACCTTAACCCTGGCTCCCTGTAACTTGATAAGGGGTAAAGTGGGGTAATTGGGTGCGCCGATGGGTTTCCCCTTTTACCCCTAAACCACCGGGGTAATTTATTCATCTTGACGTCAAGGTTGACGTCATCAACATATATCAACATCTCATGGCTCCTAACCTGGGAATCCCCCAACATGCAACCACTAAGTTCCATTCCCCCCAATGCTACTTTAGCGGTGGCGAACTTTAGCGAGTCAATTCTGCCAAACGACCCCATGACCTTTTCAACTTGACGATTTAAACATTTGATGACGTCATCAGCGGTTGGGTCACGTTTGATGACGTCATCAAGGTTGAGAGGAATCGTCAGCCACCAATCTTCCTTGTCTTCGTCAGGTTGTTGTGGAGGGAGGTCTTCTTTAAATAAATCATCTTCTGGGGTTTGGGGTGGTGGCGGAGGAATATTTATCTCGAGGAACTCTTTACTCACGGCGGACGAGTTGTGAAATTGTTGCGGAAATTTTAACTCGGTTGGTTCCATTTCTATTGCATTAGTGATGCACATCGGGATTCGGATGAAAATTTCGCGGGAATTTGGTGTCGGCAAATGCGGCAGAACTTCGAGAAAATTCCCGTCCTCAGCGGGAGACAAATAACAAGACAAAAGCCGCGTATTGTCCAACTCTTGTCTGCGGGAAAGTGTAGTCATCTCGGCAGGGTGAAGATGTAGTCTCTGCTGCGGGATTTCGATGCGAAATTTGTCGCGGATTTTTCTTTTTATCCCGATGATCAGTTCATCGTTTCTTGGTCTTACTTCAATCTCAGTAAGCATGGGACCAGGGCACGACTGTGCGGATATTAACAATGGAATGAAACAGCGGAGTTCGAGCCGACAATTCCCAACCTGTGTGTTTAATAAAAGTTTCAATATTTCCTAATCATGTTTTTTTACAACTAACAAAGCCATTTTAAAGCCGTGAGTTTACGGTTATATAATTCTGTGAATATGCTTACTACCAAATGGGACGATCGCAGTATATACTGTACAAGTAAAATGTTAAGATAATAAACTCACTTGACTAAGCGTAGGAAAATATTTGCCCAACACCGCAACAGTGTTCATTCGTTCACCACCTGCAAACAAACGCTGTCTGGATGGGTGAATCCCAGTCTTCTTATAAATCATTGCAATCAAATTGGATATTTTGTCATGGGAACAGATGCCATCTAACACCACAGATTCCCGCGTGTCGCCCATAGCAACCGAGATGCTCACCCCATTTTTTTTAAGTTGCCTAAAAAATAACGGAATTTTATTTTTTGTTAAAGTTACGAAGAGAAGGAAACGGCAAACGAAAGTCGTTATTAAACGTTTGGATAAAAACACCGGTCAAATATTTTATGTTTAATTTACCAAAAATAAAATCTGGTACTGTGGGGTAAAATGGGACACCGTTAGCACATACCATATGAATATAAAAAAATGTTTAATGTTCGGAATGTGTGGTTAGGATCATGCAATAGATTTACAAAAGCTCAAGTTTGTAGTTTACCACTAACCAACACATATTAACCAAACAAGAAAAAATCTTACCCGTATCGGGTGTTTAGTTGTTCGTTGTCGTAAGTTAACATGGCAGCTTCGTTTCGTCTTTTCTGTTCATTCGTCCACCTTACTTTACTAACTTTCACATTTAATCGAATCTTTTGACTAATTGTTCTTTGTGGTGACAGGATAACGTTTCAAACCCTGCGCTCTGATTGTAATATAATCCCAACCCACAACAGAGCGCCCACTGTAGCCTATTCGAAACCTCATCTTAGACATAAAACTTTACAATAGAAGTCTCTCTGCTTACAAGTTTCGTACAAGCGTGTAAAGGCGCGCAAATAAAGCCAGTAATCGGTCACCACAGCGCGTTCTGTTAGGTAACGTTATGCAAACACACCGGTAGCTGGTAAATAACCGATAACAAATTCACAAACACGTTTTCCCACCTCGTAAACACGAAGCTGTACTTTGCAAAACCTCCTCGAATCGTAGCTTTTGATCGGCAATCTGCAAGTCGAAGCAGTATGAATGTAAAATCCTATAGCATATAAAAAAAGCTTTAACAATTTTGATATCGCTTTGTAATTTATAAATATATTCCTTCGAACATTATAGCGAAGATCAAATTAATTAAAACAACAAAGCG
Source organism: Ciona robusta (assembly GCF_009617815.1). Classification (NCBI taxonomy): domain Eukaryota; kingdom Metazoa; phylum Chordata; class Ascidiacea; order Phlebobranchia; family Cionidae; genus Ciona; species Ciona robusta. The sequence continues at coordinate 695,364 of NC_143245.1, read as the reverse complement.
AATTAGAAACGAAACGTCAGTTGTTAAAATACCCGTGAATATATAGTAGGGGGGGAGAAGACGGGACTTAATTAGCATATAATATACAAACATCCTGATCAAGTTTTAAACTATTAACAGCGGGCTAAACGAAAGTCGTGAGGATAGGTTTTATATAACTCTTTAAATGTTCTTTGTTTACTACCTAATGTGACGAAAAAATAGAATGAAAAGTTGTTCCATTTTTCCCCACTCTACTATATATCTGTACTTTGTTTGACCAGCAAGTTAAAAAGCAATATTTAAATAATGAAACATTATGAATTTAGTTCATGAAATAAATGCATGGGTGACGCAATCTCCGCTATGTTTTCCACCTAATATGGCTTACAGACTTAACTCTTGTGTTTGTAATCCGATTACAATTATCGTGTTGTAGTGCGGTTATAATAATACATGCAATGCAGTGGTATAGAATAAAACTGTATGTGGCGTCTTGGGATGTGGGTCAGGAACCCTTCACGTGCCTTAGCGTCTCGGCGCATGCGCAATAGCGCCCCGAACAAATATATCAATCGGAACGAATATATCACGATGACTTACGGTTAAAACGTTGTGGGTGATCATTTTGTTTTTGTTTTAAACTTATTCAAAGCTGTTTTAAATTTGTTATAAACTTGCCGTTTATATAGTAGGGTGGGGGAAGATGGGACACCTTTTCGTCTAGTTTTCTCTTTCCATTTGGTAGTAAACAAAGAACACTCAATGAATTATAAAATCGTATCCTCACGACTTCCACAGACCGTTGTTAATTCTTTAAAACACGATCAAGATATTTGGATAATGTGTATTAAAGGTGTCCCATCTTCCCCCACCCTACTATATGAAAGCTTATTAAGGTAAACGAACACCTCCACCACGTGACCATAACAATACTTGACAAGAATTGAGCAATGCCAAGAAACTTGGACAAGCGCGGTAAAAACAAAGTTTAAAATCGGATAATTTAAAATTACTTAAATAACTGATAATTTAGACAGCAGGAGATATATAGCGCCACCCTGCGGTAACATATTATGTATCCTGTCGATAAAATTAACCGCACGTGGGCAGCGCAGATAACGAATCGGTGCAAAGTGTGTGGTTTTATTTAAATACATGCAAAAAACAATTTTCATTATATATTACAGATACTACAATCCCTTAACCTTGCGCAACGATGTTTTTAATCTTTCATGGTTTATTAACAATTTAGAAACGTTTAACACCCGTGGCCCCCTGCTCCATCAATAAAATACCCTACATTTGTTTTAATATATTTACGTTTGTTATTTTATTCACCACTTTGCAGCAATTGGCCTCTAAAATAAACAAGGCCATGAGCAGAAGTCTGCTTTGTGGTCACTTTTGTAAAGCCCTGGGCAGCAAACCATACTGAATACCTTAAATTCTGTTAACAGCCAATACATAATATAAACAAACTTCATCAATATACAGTTCTACCAACCACTAAGCATAGGAACTTTTGAAGCCAAAAACTGTGTAAAAAGTGCAGTTTAATAAAACAGTGGTTTCATAAAATTGAGTAAAAAAGTGATGCAAAAATAAAATACAGTGGAAGTGAAAAAGTGGTTATAATATTATTAGGTTTTACCTAAAAGTACAAAGCAGAGTTTACATAAAGATGATTTTGCTTCTGTATGGATAATCCAGAACATTCCAGTAGGGTTTGTGCAGCAGTTCAATATACAGGAGTTGTGCCTGACATCAATACTGTGAGTCTCTCACATCTAAGAGCATGGAATCAATGCTTTCTGTGGAAAATATGAAACTGATTATAAAAGATTAAGATATTGAATATTGAGCACGAAACCATTATCTTGTTCAGCTGGTTGCTTAGAAATTTCACGTGGCGTGGCTTCATTTGGTGGCATGGCATCATTTGGTGGCATGGCATTGTTTGGTGGCATGGCATTATGTTGAACAGGTAGAACGGTCCCATTAGCTTGTAGGATATATAACACGTGGCCACCTGCAGGTAAAGACAATGCTGTGTCGCTATGTTTGTAATACAAGAGCATAATACTTTGGTATATTCTACAATAGCAAATGTTAACATTTTAACAACTGCACAAAAACAGGTATAAAAATTTTTAAGAAAAAAACAGTACATCGTTTTACGTTTTCATATCCGCACCTGAATGTTGCGTTAACTGGAGTTGGTTTTCTTCTCCACTTTCATCCGGACATTCTTCATATCCATTGTATGTCATCTGTGATGTTAAAGTTGTTGTTACTTTCAACAGGCAGTTGTATGATGGTGCCCAGTTCGAGGTGTATGAAACAGAAACAGAACGGTGTTATAAATAAGTTGGATAAATAAGTTGCATTCATTTGTTCATTCAATTATAATAATAATAAACAATTGTCAGTAATACGATAAGTTGTAAAGTAAATATTTATTTTCTGCACCATCAAGAATATGATGCAAAAGAAACAATAACATTTCCCTAATATTATTTCTCTTACTGTATTGTGTAGAGCAGAGAGATAACATTCCCAAACCACAAGTTTTACTTTATTTGCTACTTTCTTGTTTTTAAACTTTATAAAAATACAAACTCCTCAATGTTGGGATAAGTATATGAGGTTCAAAACTCCTAACAAAGTTGAAATAAAAATTTTCAGTTTAAAACTCAGTATAAAATGACAGCTGTTATGAGAATGTCTCCTTGGGCAAAACACCTAACGGCAATTGCTCCAATGTGGTCACCAATGGGTTGTCTTTTGCTAGCAATACATAAAAACAATCACCCACGAAGTTACATACACGGTAACTCATAAGCGTGCACAAGGTGTATGAAACAAAACACCCGTGTTATAACATCTGGATATTTAAAATAAACACTCACATTTTTTCTGCAGCAAATTGGCTTGCTTGCGACCACTATTGAAATAATGATTAGAATTCCTTCCACCAACCCTGTGAGTGTAATAACAGAATAAAGTATTGTGAGGGAAGGAACAGGGTTTAATGCTCCAGGTGGTATAGCAGGGGAGGAGGCGTTTTCAAGCTTGTCAAATGCTTGAGGATTGTACCTTTGCATGTGCTGTAAAAAAGTAATGATAAACTAGCAATACTTCACAACTATACAAGTATAGTAGGGTGGGGGAAGACGGGACACCTTCAGCACATAGTATCTAAATATCCTGATTTTGTTTTGAATTATTAACAACGATCTATGGGAGTTGTGAGGATAGTTTTATAATTCTTTGAATGTTTTATGTTTACTACCAAATGGGACAATGAAATAAATGGAAAGGTGTCTCATCTCCCCCACCCTACTGTATATATCACGTTTCATATACTGTCGCTGTCAGGCATACTATGTTGTGTAAAACAGTTCTTGTGACATTTACTTGCATACTGACAATTCAACGTCCTATACAGGTTGTCTTCATCGGGGTGAATGACAATCAATATACAACATTTCATTTACATAAACATAATAATTATCTAAACAATGTAAACATACACAGTATACACCTTACATATATACCTCATAGTTTGTCACATACTGTGTACTCTCTAAAGGCCCAGACATAACAAGCATAAGATCTATGGCAGCAACAGGTACACCAATGATGGACAAGACCAAAGCAGCAACGAACTTTAAGAAAACATAAACACAAATTTTTGGTTAAAATTATATTAGTGTGACTTAGTGTGACTTATTCATCTTTGCATGGCGTGCAATGACAGTCGTTATAACTTGGGTGTTCTGTTTCATACATCTCGTGCCTGCTTACGAGTTACCACATATGTAACTTTGTGGGTGATTGTTATTTTCTGTATGGCTGACAATTAGAAACCCATTAGTGACCACTGGGTTAGAGGAATTTTCAGTCTTGCCCAAGGACTCCCACACTCACTATGGTAGCGACATCAAGCCTCGATGTCCGAACCTCTAGTCTAGAGGCGAATGCTCTAACCACTGTGTTGGAAATGCACAAGGACAAGAAAATAACACAATAAAACTTCTTGAGTGTTTGGTAATGTGCCAAATACGGCCTAAATCCCAAGTCCTTATCAAGGACCTTGCCCCAAAAAAATAAAACACAACACAACAATGCTTACATCATAGCAATCATAACGAATAAACAAAGTTTTCTTACCGGACATATTGTCTTGAACTTCGAGGCATGGATAAGAACAATCCCAAGAGCAGTGAACTGGAATTTGAACATGAATTAGAACATTGCTGCGTCACTTATAAAATTAACTAAAATTTAAATATGGTTTAGTGCAAAAATGAAATCACAAAATCCCTTTTCCCATGCCATGTGGCCATTTCATAGGACCTCGCTGTCCAATACAGAATAAAACGTTGGATAATTTCTGATACAAAAGCTAGCAAGAATAAACAGTAGGGATAAGGTAAAGCCACTTACCACAGTTCCTGCCCAGATTCCACTTCCAAAATAGGCCCTTGGATTCCACCAATAATAATACTCGGATACAACATTTGCGAAGATAATCGCTAAAATGCCCGAAACAATTGAAATAATGCCAAGAACAGTATGAGTGATCTGAAAGATAAATGGTTTTTATTTGATAAGTTTTAAATTATAAAGAATCAATATAAAGATGTTTTAACACGAGTGTTCTGTTCCATACACCTCATGCCCGCTTATGAGTTACCACATATGTAACTTTGTCGCTGATTGTATACATTTATGGCTGATAATTTAGACAATCCATTAGTGACCACTGGATTGGAGCAATTGCCATTAGGTCTTGCCCAAGGCAACATACGCCCACAATGGTAGCAGTAGCACCGTCAAGCCACGTATCCAGTAACCTTTGGTCTATAGGCGACCTCTGGGGCTAGGCATTATAAGTACATTCGTAAATCTAATAATACACTAAAGAAAGTTATGCATATTAAAAAAACAAACATTTAATTGAAGTTAAACAATGCAAACATAATCACCCCAATATTTTTCACAACTTTGGGTTTGGAGATGCATCCACAGCATTCTTTCTGTGGTTCCCCGTGTTTAGTTTCAACCAGGGTGATTGCTCTACCATTATCAGCCATTGCAAACTAGTCAACTAAAACAAATTAACATTATTCTGATGAAATATATTTTAGAGCTACATAAATAACTTTAGTTTATACTAAAATTTATTGCCCCGTAGATATAAAATACAAACTAGGAACATGGCGGATATGTTATAGTTTGATGGGGTAAGATGGAACATGTTTTCATTCTCATCTCCTTTACATATCCATCTAAAAGTAAACTAAAATTGTTAATTGTTAAAAACACGACTTTGTAATAATGAATATAATAGGCTAACAGTATACATCATACTCCGCTGTGATATATAATATTTATTACTTTGATTCAGTAACCGCATTTAAAACAAAAATCCTATAGCTAAATGAAACCCAGTATGCTACATATGCCAACCCATATTACAGAAATAAAGATTTACAATCCATTTTTATCAACGTTTGGCATCTATACTTCACTATAGCTAGGGATGCACATTACAGAATTTCGAATCCGTGAGATTCGAATCCTTTTGTATTCGAATCTAATTACGGGATTCGGTATTCTGTTTAAAGACGTCATCACACTTCATCTCATATTCTATATTAACAATTTTTGAAACTTATTAATTTTGAAAAAAAAAATTTTGTGTTTGTGGGACTTTCGAGGTAAACGTTTCGTAACGTCTTTTCATAGCCTGCTATACGTTTCATGACGCAAAAACTACCCATTAGTACAATTTTTGATCATTTTACAGCTCATGATCCTACAAAGCTGCTATGAAAGAGTCAATAAACTGACTTTTGTATGTTAAATTATTTTTTCCTATAAATATAAAAAGATTCGAAATTCTAGATTCGGAATTCTAGATTCGAAATAAGTATTCTAGGATATCCTAGAATACCTAATTATTCTGTAATGTGCATCCCTAACTATAGCCCAGACTAACATGCCTGTCACTTCAAAATAAATCTACACCTAAATGCCTATAGCCTATATATTTACTCAGCAGAGTTTAAATATAAATCTTTACGTAACTTTAAATGCATCACAACAACAAGACGCCTACACTGTATATTACGTGTTCGCTCAATACGTACCTGACTAAGAACAAGGGTCAGTTGTTTGCTCAATAATTTAAACATGTAAATTTGAATTTCGTGGATTATCACTGTAAATTTGAATTTCGTGGATAACATGTAAATTTGAATTTCGTGGATTATCACTGGCAATAAAATGTTGTTCTTGCAGGTGTTAGTTGAAGGTAATAATAAAGTGGGCCCGAAAACAGCGAAGACGAAAAAAGAGGGACGAAAACAGCGAAGGCGAGTTAATTGAAAACGTCCCACCCCTGGCGGGTATGAAGTGAAATCATTTGATGTAACTTATTAATCCTTGACGGGAAACGACAACCGTTAAAAACAGCGTTGTGATTTAGGAATACAGCCAGCAACTATAGCTTGTCGGATGTCCTTGTTAGAACATCGCGATTCGTCATTATGACATCACAGTTTCGGGAATAGAGCTCACCTTAATATCTAATTGGCTCACCATTCTGACATCACAAGAACCTCGTTGTGGATGAAATATAAACATTGGCAACGTTTGCAACGAAGATCTTAGTAAACATTGTAAATATAAAAACAAACATTTTTGCGGCGACCACGGAGGGCAGCGAAAAAAGTTTATTTTTGGGTCAAACAAAAAAGTTTGGTGCAATCCTTTACCCGTTACCGCTTAGAAATTCACTGCAGAGAAACAATTCAACTGTCATTGCTTCATCCTCCACGCTTTATTCATCTGTCTTACGTGCAAAGATACCATTGGATATCTAAAAACCTAAATTTGATGGTTTCTTAGTAAAATTAACCAAGGTGATCCTAGAATACAGATATTCTAGCGGCCATTTTTGATACCTTCTACTGGTACCACTAACCTAAAATTTGGACACTGTACTAACTAGACCCCAGCGGTACCGATTCTAAAATGAAAAATTTAAAATTCGAAAAAATATTAATTATGAATATTAATATTCGTCATAAAAACATATTTATAGAATTTTCTCCCGATCCAGCTTCGAATATGTTATAGCGCTAAGTGATACCTAAAATATGAAACATTATTTTCTTTAAAAAAGTGCGGGGATAGATGTTAAATATAAAAAAGTATGATCATAACTTGAATCATATAAATATTATATTTTCGATTTTTTTTGCGAAAATATAACTTACGCATACATCTATGTAGGTCACTCACATGTTATTCCCATCGAAAAAAAAATTAATTTCAACTTTTTTTTATAACTGAATATTAATATTCGTCATAAAAACATATTTATAGAATTTTCTCCCGATCCAGCTTCGAATATGTTATAGCGCTACGTAATACCTAAAAAATGAAACTTCATTTTCTTTAAAAAAGTGCGGGGAAGGGTTCAGAATACAAACAAGTATGAGGGTCATAACTCGAATCATACAAGTATTAAATTTTAAAATATTTCGGCGAAAATACAACTTACGCATACATCTATGTAGGTCACTCACATGTTATCCCCATCGAAAAAAAAATTAATTTCAACTTTTTTTTATAACTGAATATTAATATTCGTCATAAAAATATATTTATAGAATTTTCTCCCGATCCAGCTTCGAATGTGTTATAGCGCTACGTAATACCTAAAAAATGAAACATCATTTTCTTCAAAAAAGTGCGGGGAAGGGTTCAGAATACAAACAAGTATGAGGGTCATAACTTGAATCATATAAATATTATATTTTCGATTTTTTTTGCGAAAATATAACTTACGCATACATCTATGTAGGTCACTAGCATGTTATCCACATCGAAAAAAAAATTAATTTCAACTTTTTTTTATAACTGAATATTAATATTCGTCATAAAAATATATTTATAGAATTTTCTCCCGATCTAGCTTCGAATGTGGTATAGCGCTACGTAATACCTAAAAAATGAAACATCATTTTCTTGAAAAAAGTGCGGGGAAGGGTTCAGAATACAAACAAGTATGAGGGTCATAACTTGAATCATATAAATATTAAATTTTCAATTTTTTTCGCGAAAATATAACTTACGCATACATCTATGTAGGTCACTAGCATGTTATCCACATCGAAAAAAAAATTAATTTCAACTTTTTTTTATAACTGAATATTAATATTCGTCATAAAAATATATTTATGGAATTTTCTTCCGATCCAGCTTTGAATATGTTTTAGCGCCACGAAATACCTAAAAAATGAAATATCGTTTTCTTCAAAAAAGTGCGGGGAAGGATGTTAAATATTGTGGAGAGTAAAATATAATATTTATATGATTCAAGTTATGACCCTCATACTTGTTTGTATTCTGAACCCTTCCCCGCATTTTTTTGAAGAAAATGATGTTTCATTTTTTAGGTATTACGTAGCGCTATAACATGTTCGAAGCTGGATCGGGAGAAAATTCTATAAATATATTTTTATGACGAATATTAATATTCAGTTATAAAAAAAAGTTGAAATTAATTTTTTTTTCGATGGGGATAACATGTGAGTGACCTACATAGATGTATGCGTAAGTTATATTTTCGCCGAAATATTTTAAAATTTAATACTTGTATGATTCGAGTTATGACCCTCATACTTGTTTGTATTCTGAACCCTTCCCCGCACTTTTTTGAAGAAAATGATGTTTCATTTTTTAGGTATTACGTAGCGCTATAACATATTCGAAGCTGGATCGGGAGAAAATTCTATAAATATGTTTTTATGACGAATATTAATATTCAGTTATAAAAAAAAGTTGAAATTAATTTTTTTTTCGATGGGAATAACATGTGAGTGACCTACATAGATGTATGCGTAAGTTATATTTTCGCAAAAAAAATCGAAAATATAATATTTATATGATTCAAGTTATGATCATACTTTTTTATATTTAACATCTATCCCCGCACTTTTTTAAAGAAAATAATGTTTCATATTTTAGGTATCACTTAGCGCTATAACATATTCGAAGCTGGATCGGGAGAAAATTCTATAAATATGTTTTTATGACGAATATTAATATTCATAATTAATATTTTTTCGAATTTTAAATTTTTCATTTTAGAATCGGTACCGCTGGGGTCTAGTTAGTACAGTGTCCAAATTTTAGGTTAGTGGTACCAGTAGAAGGTATCGAAAATGGCCGCTAGAATATCTGTATTCTAGGATCACCTTGGTGTAAAATTACTACATTTTTTGGAAACCCTTGTGAAAAACCCTATATTTTCAGTCTCACTTTTAAAGGGTATAAGCTTTATTGAAACCTGATTTCATGATTTATTCCGAATCAGATAAACATTGAAAGAAGAAGAATACTAAAATGAAGATGTTTGATACTGAAGAAATTATCAAAAGCAATGAGTCGCATTTAAATATGCAACATTACAGAAACTTATATTTGTAATAGCTGAAGAAACTTATATAATAAAAATGAAGTCACTTAGATTGGAAATGAAAATGAAGAAAAATTACATATTATTTTCAACCACCCTACACACAGTGGCCTATTAACATAATGGTGAAGAAATATCATTGAGATTCAGGTTAAACAATTACTGAGTAAAGTAAAACAGGTTTTTCTATGTATTTAATCTAATTATCAACAACTACTATCGTTGCATATGCATCACATTCTTCTTGCATTTTATATCTTCATAGATTTAACTACAACTTGAAACAAATGGATTGAATGTTTCAACCGCAGAGTTTGAGGCAACAATTTCAACCATGCAGCTTTTCCATTATCTTTCTCATTCATATACTCTTGCAGGGTATCTCTTAAGCTGGAAATATTGACATTTAAATTAACTAACGTTACAGCATGTTGTTGCAATGGTTGTTTAGTAACCAGAGGGTAGCTAGGTCAAGGCTCAATGCTGCTACCATTGTAAGAGTATAAGTGGCCGTGAACAAGACAGTTGCTCAAACCCATCGGTCTTTATCGCGTTAATCCAAATCACAACACACATAAAATACCTAGCAACCCCTAAATCAAAGTGAAATAAGAAAATTGTAATAACTTCTTAAGTTTTCTAATCCTTTATTCTACTTAACATATAAACAAGCATTTCATTTACAAAAATACACAACGTTTAAGTTGATCATGTCTGGTGCGCAAGAGAACAGCATTGATATAACAGCTATACCAAAGATGAATTACTCGGGAAAAATTACTTCATTAAAATATTCCTTTTGGCCCCTTCTGTTTATAAAACGTTTCTTCTACAGTTCGACAAGCTGTCTGGTAGCAAAAGTAAAAGAATTATTTCAGTATTACCTCATGTTATGATCAAGACCTCTGGCTTTTATGAAGATAAACGAATTAAGTTCCATCCCAATCTGCTCGAGGTGAGGAACAAGACTGTCTTTGAAGGTTTCAATATTTTCAATTTCTTCACGATTTTCTGAAAAAATGTTGTTAAATGGAATGCTGTTAGATTAGGTCGATTGGGAACACTGAAACTATCAATCGTAGATGCGATCTAAACAAGAACTCACCTTCCTCCAAAACATTCTCAAATGGATCGCCGTCAACCTTCACAAACTTCATTGATCTGTGCCACGATAAATGTTCATACAGCGACAGTAAGTGCTGCAGTTTTGTTTCCTTGGGAACTAACGCTCGCTCTTCTAAATTAACTTGCAAAGTTTCAAACAAACCAAGCAAAGGTTGGTCAGGGTTGCCAGGGAACTGGAATAATATGGTGAATTGTAAATCGAATGTTATAATAATTCCATATTTATTCTGTTAAATAGTTAAACGTTTAAGTCAACTTATCCTAGTTAAAAAGTCTGCAGGCTAGTTTTATACGAGGTGTGTGTGACGCAGCCAGGGGGGGTTCGGAGGTCGTGAACCCCCCCCCTTTTAAACCCCCCCCAAATTTTTTTTTTTAAATTAAAAAAATTATTTATTTTTAAAAAATTTTTTGATTAAAACCCCCGCCCCTTATTTTTTTCTGGCTGCGCCACTGAGCGTGTGTATTAGTTTTACACGAGGTATGAGAAATAAAGCACCAGTGTTATAGAAAATGTAAATATTATACATGAATTATGATCTGCAGTTATACCAACTGTCAAAATTTATATAAAAATTCCACAAAACAGTTGATAAAATGTTGTTGATTTGAAATCACCTTTGCCAAGTATGTGATAGCAAGTGTGATGGCTCTCACAGCATCGCAGATATCAGGCAAACCTTTGTTTCCAGCAACAGCGTTCACTTTCTGGGACATTTTGTTCGGCAGAGGTTGCTGTTTGGGGAATAAAGTTAAAATGTTAAATTAAAACTCTAAAAAGTGAATTTATCAATATTTAAACATTGCATAATTGGCTGATTAGGCAGAAGTAATGTTACTTTAGACCTGGCACACAAGAGGACTTTGGAATTAACAAGGAACAGAAAATTATCAATATTATTTTTTAATTTTTATTTAACAGAAGCAATTTTTTATAGTTGTGTACAGATAGTTCCCGCTGAGCTAAATCTAACGATACCAATTTCCCCATTCAACACAATTCGAGTTATCATCCTTCAATTTAGCTTATTAGGGTTTTACCTCCACAACACACAAAAGACTTCAGTTTTGTTTAAGACATCCTGAGTAAACAATATGAACACCTTATCTCAACATACCTGTTGAACGTGTTTCATCATTGCCTCACATTCCCTTCCTATCCCCATGTCTTGATAGTATACCATGGTGGGGAGAGACTGGGGATGGAAAATAATAAATAAATTGAAAACAAAATATTTTTTTGGAAATATAATATTTATTTCCTAATTAGAAAACAATTACATATTAATACAAATAAATTCATACAAAATAATTCACTTTAAATAAAAAGGTTGTCAATTAAATTTAACAACTTATTTTTACAATACATGCAAGGTATGTGAAATTGAAACAAAATTTAAACAAACCTGTTCATTTATGATGTTTTTATGCAGAATGTACTTTTCCAAAATCTGAAATTAATTATAGTGTGCCGTCACTATTCCATAAACATTATTAAAACTTCTGTAAAACAAACTAAATAGAAAAAACTTTGTTAACAGCCAAATTTAGCGGACACTTTTTGTCAAGCAGTTTTTCTTCAAACCTTGTTTTTATTGACTATCGTTTTACTGCTAAATTTCCCTTTGTTGTTTAAATGAATTTAATCTTCGCTACTGCATTCAAAAAGATAAACTTTATGTTATACCAGATTTTCCCCATACCTGTTTTTCAAGTGCTGGAATCCTGTAGCAGATGATTTGTTTTGATCCCCCATCCCTTGTAGTGGCTTGGTATTGTGAGTTAGCGAGGACAACTGGCAACAAATCTTTATCGCAGTCGAGGTTTATCAAAGAATTTGGCGTCAAATTGGCAGACTCGATTACATCAAATCTGTAGCAATACAATACAAGTCATTATTTATAAATAGTTTAAGTGACCACTGGGTTAAAGGGGTTAAAAAAAATAGTCATATGTTCACTTTTAGGTAGAAACTTGTATATTGGTTTTGTTAAAAAGAATAATGTAGTATTAAAGCAGTCAAATGTAGTTTTATAGCATTCATAAATTGTTATTACTATTCACTTAGATAAAGCTGCGGGGCAAGAGAAATTTTCTCATGAGATAATGGCACACCATATAAAGTGGCTATATATTATGTTCGCATTTGTTACCAAGTATGCAACTTTGTTATTTTTACAATTTATTATTGGTAATTGGGTTGGATCAATCACAATTTAGCGTCTTGGCAAAAAAAACAACATAAGCACAAAATGGTAGCACTTGCAGCTTAAATAATTATGTTGAACACTGTAGATGCTGAAGTTGGTTAGAGCATCTTTAACCTAGAGGTAATGGGTTCAAGGCTTGTTACTGTTACTATTGTGGGTGTATGTGTCCTTGGTCAAGACACTTAACGGCAATTGCTTCAACCCAGTGGTCATTAATGGGTTGTTCAAGTTGTCAGCCATACAATATTTATACAAACAATTATGCACAGAATTACATACATGGTAACTCGTAAGATGGCACGAGGTGTATGAAGCAAAACACCTGTGTTATAATGACTATCGTTTTCCGGGCCATGCAAAAATAAGTTACATTTATTCATCCATTCAATAGGACTTACTCAGGCTGTGGCTTTATAAGTTCTCTACATTTATGTAGCAATGTATTCTGTTGTTCCACCACGTATAGTGTAAGTGTGAGTGCGCAAATCCCCCTTCCAGCTGAGCTGGGGATGAACATCGACAAAGGAGAAGTTTCATCAATATCAGACTCAAATATTCCATCGGGAACATTGTTGCGTGGAAAGCTTTCTCTTAACTAGAAATTAAACTTTTTGCAATTTTCGGGAAATTTTAAGGGAAATTTTAAAATTCTTAATATAAATTTTGCATGAAATAAATTTGTATGTGATTAGTATATTTCACCGCAGTAGAACTTTGCCACGTGTTAAAATAAGAAGTCATTAATAAGGGAAATTTTAAAAATAATATAAATTTTGCATGAAATAAATTTGTATTTCTTAAAATACTAATATGACCAAGCCTTTCCTTAAAGTAGTAAATAACTAACACATGTAGATTAATGTAATGTGATTTGTTGCCAAGTTTTTACCCATTTAAAAACAGGCAATTCTAAAGCAACGAAAATCATGAATTAATAAAAACAATAAAAATTTAAAATACTGACCATGTTCCAAACAGAGATATAAGTTTGAAACGCGTTTCTCACAGAAGGAATGTCGTTCTCCCTCAAATAATCGGCCATATTTATTTCATCCATGTCTTTTATGTCAACTTTTTGTCGATATCTGGTAGAAATAGGTCACAGTTTAAAAAGAATAAACCAACATTACAATAAAAACCAAATAAGTAGGAATTGTATTTTTAAGTATTCATTGTTTTTGCAAAATGATATTAAATTAGTTTTAGTGGTCGCACGCCTTTATCTCAGAGGATACAGGTTCGAGGTTCTGCGCTGCTACCATCAGGAAGACACATAACATGAATAGCTCAGTGATCCCTTATTGGTTGTCTAACTTGTTAGCCATACAATAAAACAAACAGATCCAATAAGATAACACATACGTGGTAAGCCCTAAGCAGGAAAGTTTGTAAATTTTTTGAAATTTAAGTATTTCAACAATTATTTGAATAGTATTCTTACTTTTGTATCAACGTATTCTGAAGAAACAAAATTTCTGGAAGCTTTTTCACTGTTTGTAGATGGGGGACGTTTAGGATTGTCTTCAATACAACGCCTTCAGCTACAAATAATATGGTTTGTTTAGATATAATGGTTCATCATTGTGCACCATGAGTTGTGGCTTCATGCACCTGTCAGTGGGCCAACAATTTTGTTTTATCTCTAAACAATATAGTATACTGCCACTTTTTTAGTAATCCATGAGTTGTGACAATTTCTACTAGTTATGTAACATAAGGGCATTCATACTGACCAAATTATTATACGACCTAATTCTCACAGTACCATATTTCTTTTATAAAAACTCTAGTTACATAATACTTAAAGTATGACCATTCTTAATACTGTGTTTTTGCCACTTACTATTTCCACCACTTAATGCCATACAGTTTGACTAAACAACATATTTTTACCAGCACAACCCGTACTACAACATGTTTAAGATTAAGCTTACCATTTTCTGTTGATACAGAACCTTCCAGATGTTGCTTCAGATGATCAGTTGTGATATGGATCCTGTATCGCCATAGAAACCTTTCATCCCATGATGTGATTTCTTCTTCATTCACTTCTGTCTCCTCTTCATCTTCTTGCATTTCATAAACCAACCTAAAAAAAAATTTTGCAGATATTATTGTTAAGTGTCTTTCACACAATTACGTATGCATTTCATAGTGGCAGCCTTAAGCGTCAAAGCTGTAACTTATAGTTCAGAACCATGCACTTTAACCGCTATGACAGGGCACCAGGATTAAACAGGTAGTTAATCAAGCAACGGAAGACCACATTTTATTTTATTCTATATGGGTAAGGTGCTGCAGGGACCTGAGATTTATACCAGGATTAGCCCATTACTCCACTCGACAGCACATAAGGTTAGAGTGCGCAATGCGTATACTGCGATAATCAACTGCTGCCCCCAATAGTTACAATTAAAATCATGCCAAACATGTTTCTCGAGTTAAATCTGTACAAAAGATTAATCTACATACCTCATAAATTCATTATTTTTAACAAGTTAAACCTACATACCTCATGAACTCATTCTGTTGTTCAAACTCCAAATACATCTTCCTTGCATCATCAATGTGTTGATCAGCGTTTGTAAAATATTCAGCGAGATACAAACGATGGAACTCGCTCTCCCACAACTTTCTTCCATTAAGAGTTGACAAAGTTGCGCCGCCAACTTGGTTGGTCTGTTAAATGTTTACAAAACGTTTTATGCACATCTAAGTGCAAAACAAGAAACACATAAGATAACATTGGAAAACCTAAACTGCAACAGTTTACAACTTAATTTGTATATTATTTAAATTTAAACTATTTCTTAAATACTTAATAAAATGTGTTTACATAATTCACCAATTTTTAAATTGCAAAGTTCGTCACATCGAAGTAAATTAATGATATGTTAAAACTATTTCTGAATGTATTTAATTTAAACACAAACAGTCGTTATTACCTCATCAGTACGGATTTTCTTCATAATTTGGTGAAGAAGCAAGAAAACATCGTCAAAACTTTTGCCGAACAAATCTGAGAAGTTTTTCAAATCTCTGAGCAGATGATTTTGTAAATGTTGATGACATTCTTCTGCCGCTGTTTTTTTAAGACACCTGGTAAAGTTGAGCTAGTGATTACAATAAAAACATTACTTTTTTTTTATTACTTTTAGAATAGCAGAGAAATGGCTTAAATAACTTGGGGTAGTTCATTGTGATTTCCACATCTGTTGGGTTGGCGAAAGGAATCAAATTTAGTGACCATCAGTTAAGACATTGTTTACACATTTGCAATATTTTTAACTATCATGTGATCTTGGTATTCATAACAAAGCAGATATTCATATTACGTATAAGCATGCAAACAGAGGGAAGTTTAAGTTACATTACATACCTTGCCACATCTCCACAATTGTTCACTCTCATGTAGAATATTAAATGGAGGAAGAATCTTTGAACACAAACTGAAAGTCGACTCAATTCGCGCTCAGGTACTGAAGGTCCCGGAAGTCCAAGTTTGTATCCGGCTTGACTGCTTTCTGTGATTTCTTCTGCTCTGTTGCCTGGTTGTAAAGTACCTTCTTTCACACCTCCAATAGGTTGACGACAGTCTGGGCATCGTATGTTTGTGGCTACTGGGTTAGTGCAATCACCAATAAAATATGGGTGACCATTTGGACATACATAGGATTTAGGAGCCCGCTGTTGATAACCCGGCATTTGAAGTTTTATAATATTCATAACATCAAAGTATGATGATTGTGGCATTGTTGGCAGGAACATTGTTTCTATTGACCCTGGATTTGTCATCAAGGTTTTCAGATCATTCAACAAAGAGCTTTTGCTTGCAATAAGTGAGAGGCCTAAGTCCACCATCACATCATGAATCTTCTTTAAAACTGGGTTGCTATCCTCACCATTCATTGCAGGATCTTTGGGTAAATCTTGGACAAATTTTATCATTAAATCTCCTTTGTCATCATCAAGTTTCACGTTTTCTTGCAGATATTCAAAGACTGAAGTTTTTAACACTTCAGGTTCAGTTTCTTCACAATCTGGAACCCATTTAACCAAAGCCAGTGAAACCTGTAAAAACTCCTCAGTGGATTCTTCAGCCAGGTTACAAAGCTGTGTCAGATCATCTTCATTATCCATACTGTTGATATGTATTAAGGTTTGAACAGCTGCACCATATGTTTCACCAGCTGTGGTGAAAAAGCTCAAGTTCTTCTTGATATTTTCTTCAGACATCCCAATAACAGATTCAAAGAGCCTTGAATAAAAAGGTAACTTTGATAACTCTTCAAACAAATCTTCACCAAACCTTCTGCAAAAGATCTTCACCAAATATCCAGCTGTTACTTTAAGCAGTGGTTGGTTTAAGAAGCCACAAGCATCTTCAAGCAAAGTTGCTTCATTTCCAGTCAGCGTTTCTTCTGTGATCTCTTTGTACATGCACCCGACCAATACAGAAGCCAGGAAACGTAGCTTGGCGGTTAATCCAAGGTTTTGAAGTTGTGTAAGTTCAGGCAAATCCTGAAAACTTCTTTGAATTTCATCAAGTTGTTGAGAAGCAAAATCAACCAGAGCTAAAGGATTCTTCTCGTACATGGCAGCGACTTGATTATTCAGTGAATCTTCACAACATTGAACGTAAACCATCATCAGTTCTCTTTTATCTTTGACCACTTCGTTAACTGTTTGGAAATGTTGTTCAAGCTCTGTTTCAATGATCTGTGTGTTGTATCTAAGGAGCAGCTGCAAAATAAATGATCTAATGGTTGGAGATTCATCAAAAGCTGCATTATGTGGGCTCATTTCTCGGGTGTTTTGGCTACAAATAACCAACTCATGTAAAGCTTTCGAGACATCCTTGTCTAAGCAGGTTTTGCTTTCAGTATTTCCCGATTCTGGAAAACACAGTGTTGACAAATATTCCAAGAAGAAACTTGTGCTGTTAGCTTTGAATGTTGCAAGTTTACTTTCATTTTTATTAGAGAGTTGTGTTGGTTCTATATTGAAATCATCAGGAATACCAACTCTGCATGTTGGACAATTAGTTCCATTCTGAATGCACTTAAAGCACATATGATGTTTGCATGGAAGAACAACCGGATCCACCACTTTTGCTTTGTTGCAGCTTTTACAATTGATATTCTCCCAGTTTACCAAAAACTTTAATCTGACATCATTGGTGCAACCTCTTAGGCTTTTTATCACAATGTTTAGGAACTTTCCGCTTTGTAAACCTGCCATATAGGCTCCCCTGCACAATCTCTTAGCTAATGGAGCGAGAATTTCAAGATATTGCTGAAAAATATTTGGCTCTAACCCTGGTGGAACCAACTGTTGCAGGAATAGATCAGTAAATGAAATTGCTTTGAACAACTTTCTGGTCTCCTGATCACAAGTTTCAATCAGTTCAGATGAAATAGTTTTAAGTAGTCTCATTGAATTTGTCCATTTCTGGTATTTTTTAAACTTGCCCAAGTTGTCTGCATCACTGTTCATTTGAGTTACAACAATGCGGAAAGCAGTGACTGGTAGCATCAGTTGGCATTTGTTTGCTTGGTCTTCTTGACATCTTTTAACATTCCCTTTGTCAAGGACGCCTGGGAAGAGTGAAACCAACAAGGAAAACTGATTCAATGCAGATGTGGATTGCTTCATAAGTGTAAACGCTCTGAATACAGGGTTGGAAACAATATTTGGATCATGACTTGCTGTGCACATTTCCAGGAATGCTTGTTGAATGACATCATATTCAAGAGGGTTATCACTTTTGTGGTATAGATGAATCATATCATGCAGGTAATGCTTCAACACAGTTCCCATTTTGTGATTAAGCGCATCTAGAATTGGTCTGTTTAATGCTGACTTGGTTTGCAATTCCATAAACTTCTCTGCCACGTTCCCCACCCCAGTTTGAACCAATGCTTCCCAGGATTGATTAAATATACCACATAGCCTTCTACTAAAAGGGAATTTGCCAGCAAAATGAATTGATCCTTCAATCTTATAAGTTGCTGCCTTTCCAACAGTGCCATGGCTTTTAAAGTCAGAGATTTCGGGAAGAATGAACAAACTCATCCATAGGTCACGCATTTGGTTTTGTTCATTCTTTGATTCCATTTCCTGCAGCAACAAATTTAAGTTCTGGTCACTATCTATCTTACTGATGATATAAGCAAGAATATTTTCAGTAGTGTTCTTCAAAGACAACCACAGTGTTTTCTGGAGTGTCCCACCCTCACTTAAAGATGTATGTGACATAGCTTCACGTACATACCACGGACGCCTGAAATCAGATATTTCTCTTTCTTGTAATATCTTTACCATGTATTTGAGCATATAAGGCAGAAAGTGTTGACCAACTTCATGTTTGGATGAGCACAATGAAGCAAGTTCATGGATAAGGTTTTGCTGGTGTGCAGTGGAGTCACTTTGTAGTTTCAGCATTGCTTGTGGTATGGATTTTTTCACCAGTACTTCCATATCTACAAGAGCATCATCTTTGTCTCCACGCTTAAACGCTTCATAAGAAACATCCATCACTTTGTGGATGTTTTTGTCCCAGAATTGACTTGGTGGGCCGATGTAGTCAGTGGACATTCGTAACTCATCCACGTGGACTAAGGTATAATCTGAACTATGGATTCCCATCAGTTTGTTTCCAACAAGTTCGTTGCTTTGTCGTTCCATGGTGTACAAGAACGCAACACAAACTTTTAAACAATCTTTCTCCCTCATTAAACGTAGGTTGTTTTGAATGCAATTCTTGATGCTGTACTTTGCACAAGCAATTAAGTTGCCGTGAGCATCAGCCTGAGGACATTGAATGAGTAAAACCCAATGCTCAATTTCATCCTGCGGTTGTTGCATAAGAGTATGTTTGAAAAACGACTCCACATGTTTTGCATAGTCATCTTCTGTTTTAAACTGTTGTAAATTGATCAAAGTAACTGAACGCTTCTTCAGTTTCAGTTTTTCTTCAAGTTTTTCTTTATCTTTGTCTGAAAGAATCTTTGAAAAGGAAGTTACTTCAAAGAGTTTTAGTTGATCTTCAGTCCCAATAAACTGTTGGCCAAGTAATTGCGATAAGCTGTCATGAGTTTGATTCAAATATACATCTTGCCACCCAGCAGCTTCTTCTTTCAATCGCGAACTTCCCAATCTAAAAACAGAATCCATGGTTGCAGTGTTGAGAAGCTTCAACTGTGCTTGGTTATAAGTTTCATTATCATCAGTTGCTCCTTTATTTCTCTGGTCTTGCACAACAAGAACAGCAGATGCTGAGCTATCATCAATGTATCCAACAAAGGCATCTTGTTTTGTAAACTGTTTGAATTGCCTTTTTTCATGTGCTGGAACATCAATTGCACTGAAGTGTTGCACCCACTCATTTAGTCGATATGCAGCTGCCTTTTGATCTCCATCAAGTATACTTTCGGTGGTAAAGATATATTTTTCCAACCTGTTTATCAAAGGGATTGGAAACTCGTTGTACACAATGTTCTTATCCTCAATCACAATAAGTTTGAAGTCTTTGGAGACTCTGCATTTGACTCTGTGCCCGCCCAGACCAAGGTCAACATATCTCTGACCCGCAAATGTCACATAGTGCTGGTTCAGAGCATCATAAAGTGACTCGTACAGATCTCGTAGGTTCAGCAATACTACAGTAGCACCGGACTCCATGCATGCTTTGATGCGATTGATGTTGCGGCAAACTTCTGTGTAGTTGTTGTCTTGGGGAAAACTGGACCCAAATATGACTTGAAAGTCTTGCAGGTTGGCAATCTTGCTAAGAAGGTTTATTGCTGAGAAACTGTTTGTAAGAAGAAGTAAAAATCTACTTTCTGAGCCTTTCTGCAAGTTTTCTTGAACAAGTTTTTGAATAGACATCCTCGGGATAGCTTTAAGTTTAGGCAAGTGATTTAAAAACATCTGAATACAATCTTCTTTTCCACCACTGAAATTACGTACTATAGCGTTTAAAATGTGATAGTTTTCTAATCTTTTTTCATTGGTTGAAACAACTGCAAAGATCATCTTGAGGAGTCCATAATAATCACGAAGTCCAAAGAACTCTTGCTTTTCCTTCTCTTTAATATCCAAATAGGATTGAGTGAGGGCTTCAACAAGTTCACCAACAACTTGAAAGGACTTGTTATCAGATGTAAATATTCCTTTTGCAGTAAGTTTCAAGTCAACCTCTGTAGGTTTACCTCTGTGAACGAAAATGCCCCTGTTCATCTTTGCAGGGTCCAAAGCCCAATTTGAAATCCCGACAAATCCAACTTTTTGAAACCTTTCTCCTGATTTTGCATCGGCATCATCTGCCTTAAGCTCACAACCTTTCTCAAGCAAAGGATGCAAAACTTTAAGCGGCATCTTTGGTGAGTCTTCTGCAAGGCCAACCTCATCTAAAACAACAACTGCCACAAACTTCTCTTTATCTTGTTTTCTTTGTAATTGAGCGCATTGGTTGAATACAGCTTCAATTCCTACAGCATCCGACACAGCACTGCATTGAAAAGAAAGAACTTGAACCTGTTTTAACTTTCGAAACATCTCATTTCTTGCATTGGGACCTTGCATGGCATCTGTTACAATTGTTTTTGCCAGTGATTTTGAACTGCCAGGCTTTCCAACCAGAAAGAGTGGGATCCTCATTTCAGCGCACATTATTATCATAAACACATTTTCTCTCAGAGCTTCATTTCTTGCAATGTCTTCGTCAACTGTGATGTTTCCTAGGAAAACTTCTTGACATGCAATGATCTCACGTTCCAAGTTTTGTACAGTTAACGCGTTGTTGTGTCGTAGCAATACACTGCTGATTATTTCAAGGTAGTCCTCTCGATGTTCTAATGTAACATAGTAACACATACTGATGGCATGTATCAAAGACCTGATCATTGGGGTAAGGTTAAGCTCCGTTTTTTCTTGAATGTAAGGAAAGAGCCAGTTGTTGTTCTTGTGAAACCAAGAGATACATTGCAGACATCTTTCCACATCTCGTAAACTGACAAAGCTGCATTGCTCTCTCTGCTCTCGCATGTATCTCTGAGACTCGGCAAACACTTTAACGATTAAGTTTACAGTCAACTGATCCAAGTGTATGTTAAGAGCTTCTCTTAAATGTGAAACCATTTGTAAAATGTAAATCTTTTCAGCTTCATTGGTGAGCTGACCAAAATCCCAAACCAGAGGTTGCATACTTGGCGGTAGAGCTATTACTTTGTAGACTAACTGCCGCATTGGAATATTACCAAGTTTATCTGTTGTATCTTCTGTCTTCACTCGAAACCCAAGTCCTGATTGTTCCATGTTCTTCAATGCTTGTTCAGTGTGTTTTCTGTAAGGATTACAAGCTGCTACTATCTTCAAGTTTCCTTGATCCATATCTTCCCCACACACTGTACCATCGCATACAAACTCTTTGATTGCGTAGATAGCTTCTGTTGTGTTTGCCTCATCAAGGAAGAGCATCGTTTCCACATTTTTCTTTGCATTTGTAGTTGCTAGTTTGATAGCATTCCTTGCATGCTCTTGTATTGCAGGAACTGTTATCCCACCATGTACTCTGACAATAATCATGTTGTTCACATTCTCAACACCTTTCCGCTTGATTGTCTTCAGTTTGCTCATAAATTCAACCATCCTTGTCTTCCCACATCCAGTCTCTCCCATAATCACCACAGGGATTCCACATCTAAACCTCATATGGATTGCCAGCATTTTAAGAACATTGTCAGTCGTCAACTCATATGTAGGATCTGGGTCCACACAGTTTTCAACACCAAACACTTTACAAAGCCTTTCAAGCTTAGCTTGCCTCGATAGGCAGTCAAAGTTTTCTTGTATGTTCACTCTCTGCAACTCTAACCCTCTGACAAGTTTGTGGTGAATCAGGCCACGTTCTAACACTGTGTTGTTCTGGGGGTTCAACAAGTTCCCAGCCCTATCAATGCGAAAGTTTATGAAGCTCATTGAAACTCTATCTTCGTTGAAGAACAAGTAGGGATGCGGGTTCTCCTCCCATCTCCTCCTGAGCTGATGAAGTTCAAACACAGCTTGCTCCTGATGATCTAAGTTTCCTGTGTCTTCAAGTTGAAGAGAGGGAGTCGCAAAGTCTTGTGACATCCTGATCATAAAACGAACGACAAAGTTCTTGAAACCTGTTAAACTAGAATCGTGGCCAACCAATGACATGTCACAGAACAATGAGCGTTCACAATCTAAAAGCTGGATGTTCAAAAAACTTGCAAAATGTCTCAATTCTGACCAACTTGGTTTCTTTATATTACAATACTGGAGCAATACTTTCAAACAATCTTCTGGATTCCCTTTAGGTTTCTGGTACTTGAATTCATCAAGGACTTGCCTCTTTGTGTACATGTCCAAGTACTGGTAAGGTCTTTGGTAAGTCTCACTGTAAAATTCTTCTTCGTCCATGAGCAGATGTTTCCCATCTTCATAATTACCATCAAGAATTTCACGAGGAGACAAGCAAGTAACAGATGGAAGCAAAGTAAGAACACTCTCCTCAAGCTGTGCCTGGATAAAATAATTGTTGAATTACTCACAAATGCACATATGCAAATTGTTATGCACAAGCCCAAGATAAGTGTTGATGTCAATCTATTGCCCCCATGCAAACCCTATTCATAAAGAATTATTCGGCCTCACAAGGTGTTATTGTAAATTAATATATTAGCTTAACCAAGGTTTCTGCAACCCATTGTGCAATATTATCTTACTTATGAATCTTACTGTATCTTATTCAGTACATCAGTTAGACAATTGAAATGATGCAACGTTATTTGTCAAAGGTTTATTCCTTCAACCCAAGCCTAATAATGGTTATTCTCATTGGTTATATCCATATATGGCTTACAATTTCAGACAACCCATTAGTGACTAATTGCCATTAGGTGTCTTGCCAAAGGATACATTCACCAACAATGGTAGGCTATCTTTACATCATACATGAAATATTAAAATAGAAACCTGTTTATTTCCCTGTAGATTTGTATATTCAATGCAGTATAAATGGGAGGTGTGCCTTCTCCATATTGTTCCACAATTATCGTGGAATGATCCAAGAATCAGAAGATTGAACAAAAACTGATTCACTCCAACAGAAACCTAAAATATATGAAAAACAAAGAGTATTACTTTAAAGAACTGTTGTAACCCAATACAGCAAGTGTTGTACTTGCTCTTTATAATACACTGGGTCTAAGTTATTTTGCTTGGATAAATGGACACTATTGATTGAGCATATACTTTTATTGTACAATATGTTTAAGAATTTATAAAAATTAGGCAATATAAACAAGTTGCTGCTTTGTATTAGATCAAAGTCTACTTAAAACTTCTTGTTGTATAAACACAGCCAAGAGAAGACGTTTACACAAACCAATTTCAACAAATAAAAATGTACTCACAGATGGTGTAATATCCATATGAACAAAGTGAACTTCGTTGTTCTTTATCTCTTCTCTTTGAAGTGATCTCATGACATCATCAGGATTCAATGTTTTCTCCAAAAACCTGATGGTTGATTTGTGGCATCGATCGTCCATTTGTGCTTTCAGTCGAGATATGTGAAGAGATTTCCCTGGGAGACAAAAGTGTTGTTATGGAGTCAATTTCTTCCTTACAATACACAATCATGAATCATGTGTTAACAGCTATTTTTTCTCAAATATAGTCTAACTTGAATAACAAAATATTTAAACTTTATTGCTTTCTATATCTTTCCGTATATCATTGGAAAAAGCATGTTCTTATGTAGACATATCGAAATGCTCAACGGACCCAAAACAGAGTTTGTGGGCCCCACTTCAGATGTCTCAAATCCAGTATATAACATTACAATATAAACAAACCCATTCCAGCAGCATCTGACAAGACAGCTTGTACTGTGCGGTTGTTTGTCACATTGGCAGCACTTTCCCCACCAACACTAACAAGAAGTTGCTCCAGATATTTCGTAACTTCTTCCATCCCGAATTGTATGTTGTAATCCACACGATACTAAATACATTATTTAGTTTATAAAATTCAACATACATACTGTGTAATGCACTGCTTCATTAGCTACATGATTGGAGCTCTCTCGTAGACACATGATAGCGTGTTCACGGCTCCATGTAACTAACATAAAGTGTGTGTTCTTGGGCAGGACAACAATATAATTTAATATAGTACGTAACATAAAGAGTGTAGTATGTTTGTTGTAAAACAACTATATTTTGTGCAGACAGTATGCAAGCAAGGCCAATAATTCACAAACAATTAAATATTTGTACCTCGTCAAACAAGGCAGACAAATGATGTTTTGATGAACTGCTGATGAAGACGAGTCTGTATTTCATGTTCTTTGTTTTCAATCGATCCATTTGTTTAAGTATTGCTTCAGTGGAATTGGCAACATCATATGAGAGAGCCTCACAACATGCCATGCAGTAAATACGAGAATCTGAGGATAAAATGAAATATAAGCAACCAATACTAATGAGAAGAGCACAAAAAATGTTTGTGTATATGTGTATAATATATGACTGTGTAAAGTAGTAAGGAGCAGTTATTTTCACGTGTGCGCGTGCTATCATCAAAAATCGACATGCAAACCACGTACATTTCCAAGCCACAATAGGAAATCCTACTTAATTTAATACGTATTTTTGTCTTTGTTTAATCAATTGGCATGCGTGGGACAAACTATGGCGTGCATGACCAAAAGTTTGTAAAAAAATTGCTTGTGCACCTGCCATACTCTGCAGACTAGACTATTACTACATGGCAAGGACACATAAAAATATAACACAACACAACACAAAGGAAATATTAAACTGACCAGATGATGCATCATATTGAACAGATCTCCTCAATAAAAGTTCCACGTCTTCTTTAGTTGTTGTCTCAGTACACACCAACACCTCAGATGTTGTTGGGAGTGGCTGGTCAGGCGTTTTCATGTAAAGGGATAAGATGGTCGACCAAATATTATGGGGAGGACACACAATAAGGTTGGGTTTCCCAAGGGTGAAATTGTCATGAAAAACTCGGGTGATTTTATATGTGTTGTCACATAAGCTTTCAAGCAGATTGCCAAGATGTTCCAAACTGATGCAGTCGCTCAGTGAAGTTACCTGTTAATTAAAAATCCTTACTTATGTACAGTAATAACTTTTTGAAATAGGTTACCCTTTTTATTTGTTATCAGGATTTATTTTGATTATCAGGATTTACTTGTTTTTAAAGTATAAAGTAGCTATAACAAGAACCTAATAACAAATGTGATGCCTTTTACAATAGTGTGTGTATTGACATTACATTAAGTTAATATACCGAGGTTTTTTCAATGTATCGGTGAGCAATAGTCTTGACAGCAACACTCGCACCATGATGCGCAGCACCATCCATATTGGAAAGCTTTTGAATAATTTCTCCGAGTGACATCTCAGATCTGTCGTCTACCACAGATTGAACAACATTGATGTCACTGCTTGTTGACACCATGCCTGCAAGATACAAGGTAACTAATACTAAATATGTGTAAGAACATTAACTTCTTTGATCATATACCAGTTATGAACACTTTCACATAACTATTCAAGTTTGATGAAGCCACCAAGATATTAAATAAACCAGTGGATTGGAGCAATTACTAATAGTAACCTGAGGAACAAACGCTAACAACGGAAGCAGCATCGAGCTTTGAACCTGGTAACTTCTGGTTGGGAAGCAAGAGCTTTACCATGCTGGCAACATGAAACATAATTATTCTACCACATACCAACATCATGATTGAACTGGTTAACAAGTTCATTTATCTTCTCTTCATCATCATCATATTCATTATCCATTGTCCATAAGAAACATTCATCATAATCAATATCATCGCCAGAACATTGCACGGCAGCTTTAGCAAGTTGTTCAGATGTTCCTTCTCCAACTAATCTGATGACAGCTTGCTTTTTCCGTTCGTTAAGAGTTAGTTCCACTTTATCTGTAAATGTGAAATGTACAAATTCTTGAAGTTATGCCCAACCAAAATATTCATTATAATAACTGAATAGGCTTGAAGTAATAATAATAAGTAATAATTTATCTTGAAGTAATAATTTATCACTGAATAGGCTTACTTTCATTACAGAATACTAGTTAATTAATTAAAGCTATAGCCTATACCAAAAGTAATCTGTAAATGTACTAATTGTTAAAGATAGAATACAGAAAAAATACCATATCACAACTGAATACTTATATTGTGTTAACACGTTATTGTTTTCTAATTCATAAGCCTGAAGTCCTACAGTGTAACACACTAAGTGACTTGGGATATAGACTCCATTTGACCCATTATAAACGCAATCTTCTTAATTTTGAAAACTAAATACAAACCAACAAAGTGATCTTGATCAACATTATCCTCTTCAAGTGGAAGATCTTTTGCTTTGGTTGCCGCTCCAAGAAGATTCACGATCTCCTCGTTGGTGATGTTGGTTCTTACAGATGCAAGCAAAGTATGAACTTGGTCGGGCAGTTCAACTCCTTCATGCGCGTTGGCGAGCTCTCGGCACAAGTAGGTCGTCTGCTTCACATTGAAATGATTCAGGTGATAAAAGTTCTCTCTCTTTTCATCCATTCCAATCTTCCATCTGTTGAAATAAAATGAATGTCATTTTCAAAACTAATTTTACCATGGCAAAGCAACTGCAAACATTAAATAAAAAAAAATTTCTTTCGTATTCTGCTTATTTCCACCAACGAGTTGCCATGTAACTTTGTTTCAATTATTTTGTATGGACGGCGATTTAGAAATTCCATTAGTGAGCAATGAATTAGGGCAATTACTTTTAGTTGTTTGGCCTATATTTGAGGCCTAAATCTAATTTAAACTGTCTTGCTCGTGCAAAGTATCGCTAAATAAACCCCACTTGCCTGTCGTGTGTTTCCTCCAATACAGTGGTGAGGTTCTGCACATCAACAAGTACTTCACCAGGTGAAAAAATTACAGAAGATTTGTCGTCAAACTGAACGCTAAGCAAGTTATCTTCAGCTTTCTCTTGGAAGCATCTGGAAATCGAAAGATTTTGATAAATTTATACATTTACAAAAAAAAAAACAGTTTAAAGACAACCTACACAATTAAATGTTACTCTTTTCCACACACAATATACAAATTTATAACATAACATTACTAAAGTGATTTTACCTGAGTTTTGCCGCCCACTTGTCAAACAATAAGCACCCAGCGTTTTTCAGTTTCACATACGCTCTTGTTAGTTTTTCAACATGGGACAGCACGGATATGAAATGTTTGACATCGGCTAAACTTTTATCTGCTTCACCAGCAATCAACATTAGTCTAGATTGAAGATCATGTAAGTTTGACAAACTCATTTCCTCATCTTGGTCTGCAAAACATTATTTTAATGAGATAAGATCATGCGGTGAATGAATAAAAAGTAATTGTTTATTCTCATGAGGCAGGAAAATTCTAAAGTTATAACATAGGTGGCAAATTTGATATCTCTGCCTGCTTGTTGCAATAAAGGGCTGTGAATGGTGGTTTTTCTATCTAACCCATCATGTCCACCGATTTTGCTAAACATTAGCTGTTCTGTTGGGGCTTAATACTCATATATGAAATGTTGAAATGCATTTACCGTCTTTTTCCAGTCCTTTAAGTACAAGTTTAATTGAATTGTCAACAGTTGAAATAGGTTTTGTTGCATTTCCTATTTCATATATTCCATAACTATTAATGCTTTGCGCTTTTGATAAAGAAGATTTCTCAACTGATCCATGAAAGTCCTTTATTCCATTCAACCATGCCAGATGTATGCCTGTTTCTTTCTGTTTAAAAAACACAAGACACTTGTTACAACAAGTAACATAAGTGTGCTATAATACCTTTAACCATTACCACCATATTGAATCCAGAAAGCACACACCTATTTATTCTGTTTATGACAAGATTGTTTGTTATACAGATTGATATAAGTTTAACAACATTCACCCATTTTTCAATGATGCTTTTGTCATTCTGTTTTGACTCCCAAACTCTTGTAATAGAACCCATCAACTCAGTAAGTCCTGATTGTTCATTCAAATCGAAGAGCAAAGATGAGAATGTCATCACTGCACTGAGGAAGCAGGAGACACGATCAACCTCCATGGGAGTTCCTCCGGCTGATATCATCGCAAGATCGCTCATCACTTTCACTTCCCCGATGTCTGGGATGAAAAATAAAATAATGTAGAATAATGGATAAAATCTCTATCCCAAAGGTTGTTCTTTTTGTTCGTAGTTTTCCATTACTGATAATTAGAAAAAGGGATTTTACCTTTCATGTTTTCTTTGAGCCACTTAATAAGTTCTTCTTGTTTCAGAAAATCTTCCAAGAATTTGACCATTTCATCAGTCACTTTATCAATTGCTTTGTTTGCTTTAATCATGTCTTGTGAAATTGAATTCAATGTTTCTGTTTCAGCCATTCCTTGGTTGTTCTGATAAATAATTAGAATTAATATTCTTCTTCTATCTTATGGTGAGCATGCCAGGGAACTTTCCAATTACATCTACTGATTTTAATGTCAGACCTACTATACTTCAAGAACTGTTTTTAACCAATACTCAAATAAACCTCAATGCCCGGCAGAGAAATGGTCGGTCTCAAAAATCGTACATTAACTTTATATTACAGATTATTACAGAAGACCAATAGTATTAAAATTACAATTAAATTGTTAAAGATATCTATAATTACCTGAACTATCTCCAACAAACCAAAGTCTCCTCCCAATGCAAGAACATTTTTCAAATCATAAAAAATATCAACAGTTTTTTGTTGATGTTTGATGGAGAAATAGTTGCAGATTTGGTCAGCGCGGTAACGAATCTGGTCCAGTGGTGGCTTTTGTAAAAACTCTTCATGCAATCTTTCTTCTTCCTTTGCTTTCATGTTTAAGTTTTCAGAAGAAGCTGATTCAATCGAAAATTGTTCAATTTCTTTTTGACCTGTATGGTTTTGATTCTCTGTTTCAACTGCTTCCTCAATATCTTCAATAGGTTCGAATGCTATTGGATCCTGGGTTGCTGTAGCCAACTCTTCAACAACATCCTCTTCATGACCAACATCAGGAGGATCATCAGCTAAACCTTCAGTATCCACATCAGGTGTGTTTGGATATTCTTCACCAAGAGCAACATCTTCGTCTTGATCATCTCCATCCTCTTGATGGATTTCATCCATCAGGACAACTTCTTGATCTTTTACAGGAAGAACCTCTTCTTCACCAACATCCATATCTCCCTGAGCAACATGATCACCAGCAACAAGATCTTCTACCAAATCTTGAACAACCAACACTTCAAGATCTTTATCTGCATCTAAATGAGCCACACCTCCATCAAGTGGGAAGTTGAAAACGGCTTCAACAAAATCATGAACAGTTGTTTTAAAGCGATCTGAATCTTTTTCGTAATACTTGGCCAAATGTTGTTCAATCTCACACAGTGGCAGGTTTCCTGTGTAAAGTATGAAAAATTAAAATGGAAAATAAAAGAAATAACTTTATCTAATATATCACAATGGTTCTTTGCCCTAATTCCGTTATTGAATAAATGATCTTCGTTATTGTGTTCAAAGGGATAAATAAAAGTTATTGTTATGTTACTCGGAAAATTATAAACAAACAATTAAACAAAAAGATCAAATAAAAAGATCAACCAAAATGGTCTCTTTTATAATATATATTAACCTTGCCGCAGTTGGTGGTGTAATCTTGTAAGTTCTTCTCTAACTGGATGCCAAATCAACTCTCGCATTCCTTGAAGAGATAAAGTTGGAACTTCATCCTTGTTTCCATTCTCATCCTTATCTTGGTCAGGTTCTTCAATCTGTTCTGCAGCATTTTTAGCATGTTTTGTCCAAACTTTAAAGATAATCTCGTTTTCATGCAGCTGTGAGAAAATATAAGAAATTATGAATTTGAGGTGTAGTAAAACTAATTTAGCAATAAACAGATGTTATGACTTAAGCAATTTGAGAGTGTTGCCACTGGGAAAAGAATTCTAGGTTTATTGACTTTATGATGATGGGAATTTAATAACTTAGTTGAAAGATAATACTAAAGATACAGAGAAAAACATTTGCTTTAAAAAGTGTAGTTCAATGCAAATCTGTCACAAATATAGTCAATTAATCTTACTTTAACAGCTTGAATTGCTGACAGTTCATTTAATTCACTTTCATTCAGATTAAACAGCTTTACTTTCATAGCCATTGGTTCATTGTTTTGAACCTCAACTATATCTGACCAATTCTTGTCATCAATATTTGTATCTAAGGCCTCATTCATTGCAGATGTATCAATTCTTACAGATGCTGAAAGGAAATGAATTAACCTATTTGCATTAAGTTCGATGAATCTCCTCTGTCAATTTTATTTTATAGAACAAATGTTTGATTCATTTAGATTGCCTTCACTATTGGGTTGTCCAAACTGACACCATAGACACACAAAAATCACCCACAAAGTTACATACTTAGTTAGCAGGCATGAGCTGGTTAAAACAGAGAGTTTTGACGTTTATTAAAATATATAATTACTTGTTTCTGCAGCAATCCTTGAGAAATCTTGACAACAACTCCTGACACGTTCGTATTCTTCATACTCGACTCTTCTTTGATCTATGACCTCACTCAGTTGTGTTTCAGTGAAGTCTACTGAAGACCCATGGTACTGGAATGCGATATAATAAGTTTTGGAAAAATAAACACGACCTAATTTAAGTTTTCCCTACAGTATAACCTTAAGTTTCTCTGAATATTTTAGAAGGAAAAATGAAAATACAGGTTTTAATTTTTTCTAAAGTCAAACATTACCTTTTTGATTACACCCCAAGCGTCAATAACTTTAGGTTTTGCAAAAATAATCTGTTTCAATTCTTTGCAAGCAATATCACCAGATATTAATGCTCCCATTGTACTTTCCATTAGCGCAGCAACTAAATTCATTGCTTCTTTTGTATTTACTTGCAAAAGCTTTCTTTTTTCTTCAGTATCTGAAAAGAATAAAATCATAAACTAAATTGTCTGTAGCAAACTGTAACTTTACAATTTCACTAATTTTTTTAAAAATAAATCAAATTTTAATAATTTGAAAACTTCTCACCAAATAAACTAAAGAACTTCACGCCAAACGGCCACTGAAGAAGAAAAGTTAAAAATCGCTCTTCTCCGAACTGTTCCCACTTGTTTAAGAACAACGTGCTTATAATGTGAGCAACCTTCTTGATCTCAGAATCCCGGAAAAAATATTTAATTCTTTGTAACGCAGATATACCTTGCTAAAAATAGAAAAAAATATTAATATTTAGGTTAGCACAATTTATGAGTGTGTCTCTTGTTATGCATGATGTTTAGTATACAAGTTAATGAAAACAAACAGACTGATTTAGCGGTTGCAAAGATTATTTGTAACACAACTGAATTAAACGTCAATTAAAATTTTGGACAACCTACTTGTGATACTTGCGAAACGTATTCATAAACAGCCTCGGAAAAGCAACTTTGAAGTTCTTTTGATGGATTTAATTTGTCCAATTCATTAACAAAGAATCTTAATGCTGTTTCACCAACCTGGATAATTGTGGAGGAAGTTTAAAACACTAGATGTAAAGATTAATTTTAGTAAATTTAAGAAATGGTTTATCTCAATTGCAATGAACCGTTCAGGGTTTTTTGTATTCTAAAACTAGAAATAAAACTAAAAACAGTTAAGACTAAAACCTCCAGTATTTTGCTTCTAACAGCTATATGCATTGCTTCTTTCCATCTTTCTTGATATTTTGCTTCAGAAAATTTAACCTTCATCAGCCTTTCCCATCTCTGGATAAAATGAAGTGTAAAAATATATAATACCATAAAACAGGATCAAGATGACTGCTTAACATGAACATTTATTTAGGCTAACTTGACCGAAACAATTACTGTTAATAGAGTCACATATGTGTTGACAATGTTGGCAGCAGCAATCCCAGTTATGAGACAAGTGCACCAACCACTGCACAACAGTTTCAATTACACTTACCTCAACATAACTTTTACTAATTACTTCAATATAGTCTCCATGAATCCAAGCAACTATGGTACTGCACACCCAATCAAAATTCTTTTCTGATGAAAGTTTTGAATCTGCTGATGCCTTAATAAATAAGAAGCTTTGTAAATAACATATAAAATAGTTGTCAGGTCTATAATATAATGTTTTTGCAAACAGTTTCAACTGGTGATTTAATCACAAAGTAAGAATTCATTTAGATACCTAATCAGCCAAAATCCCAGATAGATGTTACAAATTAGGCCACAACATGGGTGGGCGTATTTCAATCAGTGGCCAACCAAGTATTTCATTCTGGCCAAACAAATATTATGATGAGTGTCTATGTTAAGCCTAACACTTTTTTTGCAAGTTCGCTTCTTTCTTGCATATAAAAAAATCTAATCAAATATCCCAAAATTTACCCAACACCTAAACTAGCAATATACACGAGTTGATTCAGTTAAAGTTTTAAAAAAGCAAAATATGTTATTTAGTTTAGAAGAAACAAAATACTTTTGCAAGTGCTACTTCAAGGTCAATCATCTTTGCTGCAATCGATAAACACTGAAACAATCGATCATCATACATTAGAATATTTGTCTGACAAGCCTGTTGCAACAACTGTTTAGAATGATGAAACATTTTTCCCAGTTTCTTTTGAGCTTTTTCTAATTTCTCGGAAGAAGAATCTCTGCAAGAAAATAAAAGTATTTTTAAACTTTAAGCACCACATACTAGACATAATGCAACTAAATCAACAATACCTAGCGCTACATTTACAAGTTAACTCACTTTCGTTTTCCACATTCTTTAATATACCGATCCCCAGCCATTTCAATCCATTCGCTAAGATTGTGATTTTTTAAGCAATCCTGTGGATAAGTTAAATTAACCAACAATTCAATACAAACAGTAAAACAAACATATGTAACTTATTTATCCTCGCATGGTGGGGCAACGACAGTCATTATAACATGGGTGTTCTGTTTCATACACCTCGTGTCCGCTTACAAGTTACCACATATGTAACTTATTTAGCCTTGCATGGTGGGGCAACGACAGTCATTATAACATGGGTGTTCTGTTTCATACACCATGTGCCCGCTTACGAGTTACCACATATGTAACTTATTTATCCTCGCATGGTGGGGCAACGACAGTCGTTATAACATGGGTGTTTTGTTTCATACACCTCATGTGTTTTTTATGTTTTATTTCTTATTTTTGCATGTACCCATTTGCTTTGTTTTGCATCAGAACTAAGTTTTTCCAAAACCAAATCAAGTTTGAAATGATCTTCAAAACTCTTATCTTTCTTCATAATTTTGAGAATACTCTCGCAAGTCAACAGTTGCTGATAAACTCTAACCAGTGCTGGAAAACACGGCAACAGTTCCTTGATTTTAATGCACATCTCTATCAGTGAGCTAAAATAAAACAAAGATTTGTAACTTATATACGGCATGACAGTAATATGACCAGCGTTATAACTTGGGTGTTCTGGCATACACACCTCAGGCCCGCTTATAAATTTCTACTTTATGGATGATCGTTTTTTCTTATATGGTTGGAATTTTAGACAACCCATCAGTTGCCGCTGCATACGAGCAATTACTGGTAAGTGTCTTGCCTATAAGACATACACCACAAAAGATAGTAGCACTGGCAAAAATTATTCTTTAAAACTTATTCACATACCTTTGCTCTCTAGAACTCAATGAACTCAATCCAAGATCATTTCCCATCTTTCCCCATTTTTCTGCAGTAACTTTAGCATTGCCTTCATTTTCAACCAAATAATATAATGGTACAAGAAAAAGGCATTCTGGAATTGTCTTTGAATTTTCCCAAATATATTGGGTGAGTTCTTTAAGTGGTGTGCCAGTTCTAAAACAAAAAAAATAAAAAGTTATTTCAGTGTGGACGCATGGTTGTTGAAGTGCCATCTTTACTCAAAGGGTTTTGGGATTGCTACCATTGTGGGTGTATGTGTCCTTGGACAAAAAACTTTGCGACAGTTGCTCCAACCCAGTGGTCACTTATGGGTTGTCCAAATCGTAAGCAGCACAGATAAACAAATAAATCCCACAAAAACCAAAGTTACATGCGGTGTAACTTGTAAGCCGACACAAGGTGTATGAAACAGAACACCCGTGTTATAACAACTGTCGTTGCCATAAAACCATAATTTGATTCTTACATGAAAAAGTCTGAGTAGCAGTGCCGCACACATCACAATAATATATGCCAAA
Source organism: Ciona robusta (assembly GCF_009617815.1). Lineage (NCBI taxonomy): Eukaryota > Metazoa > Chordata > Ascidiacea > Phlebobranchia > Cionidae > Ciona > Ciona robusta. The sequence continues at coordinate 660,184 of NC_143245.1, read as the reverse complement.
AACTCACCCTTCCAATACTTGCAATTCTTGATACAAAGTTGTCATCTCTTCACGTTGCATGTTGTACAAACCCAATCCACTACAGATGGTTCTCCAAATTGAATCATCCTTATAGAGGTTAGATTGATACCTTTCCTTATGCCAATGGAAAAGTTTGTGAAACACCATTGCAGCAGAAAGAGAAACAAGGACAGAAATTTTTGTCATTTCTGTTGAACCTTTGGCTGATATTGCATCGATGTATTTACGGAGCAGTGACTTCTGCAATTAAAAATCAATGCCTGAGCCATGAGGTTAACTATAATGTGTTCTATTATTATAGTTATATTTAGATGCACAGGAAACTGAAGAAAACGAACAAGCCTTTGTTACTTACAGCACTAGGGAAGAAATTACAATCTCCATTGAAGTATTTTCCTTTAAATTCTGCAAGATGTGATGCACAACCAATCCACTTTTGAATAAGTAAAGAAGAAAGAACTACATCTTTTGTTGGAACTTGAGATAACTGTTGCACAACTGGAAGGTGGTCCATTAGGTTTCGTGAATACATGGTTTCAAACTCAGGTTTGTGCCTCCCATCAACAGTGAATGTTGCCACATCAAAGAAAGTAAGATGGGAGTTTGGGATAAGATGTTCTGCAGAGATAATATTGATATAGTTTGTCATTTGCTGAACAATAAAATAAAATTGGTTAATCTTTGTGATTTTTATCAATTTACCTTGAAAATGCTCTCTAACTCTGTTTACTTCATCATGGCCCCATTGAGGAACATTTTCCCAGCCTTTCTTTTTAGTTGAAGGATCAACCAACACATACTTGTACACAAATTGTCGTGTTTTTGTAGGAAACACACAAGCAAAGTGGTAAACCACTGCCCTGTGTGTATAGGTACATAGTTATATAAGTGGTGTACCAGTATAATAATATTACATATACCAGTATAAGAATATTACAGAACATACACATTGATATTTAAGCACTACGCAACAAACATCATTACAATACCCTGTTTTAATGTAAGTGTCTGGGTGCATTCGGTGAAAACTCTTCCCTTGAATAAAAACATTAAGTTCCAATCCTTCTGGTATTTTGTCTTTCTTGTCAACCAAGACACGAAACTCAACAACTTGCTCTGTAATGAATTAGATTTAATCTTCTGTTTTAAGTTCGATGTAAGCATTTACCATTTTCTTCATTGTCCAAAGGTGTTTCCATAGCTTGGCAATAGTCGAAACATGCCACAAGATCTGGTTTGCTCTCTTGTTCAACAATGTTGCCACCATTATTTCTTGGCCTTAAATTATGACCTGCAGAAAAATATGAATAAAGTATAAGAATAGCTCTTTTAAACACCTTCTACAAATACAAAGGTTCATTGCAACTGCCTTGTGTTTTTATCAAACTACCATACAAGCTTTTAGGTTTAATGCAGCTAAAAACACTTTTTGCCAAAATTTGAAAACTTTTTAAAAATATAGATTACAGTATAAATACTTTACTAAAAACTTTTTATGCAATGAATATATAATATATCACCATGGCTGGCTTGTCCATGTACTTTAGCAGAATCGTTTTTATTTCCAGATTGTACGACTTCCAAGGTTTCTTTTTTAATGCTTTCGTTTCCTTCTTGGCCACTTACTACTCTACCATCTATTTAAGTTAAATATTAAGTTCTTTTATAACAAAATAACAAGTCTGGCACCGTAGCACAGTTGGTTAGCGCGCCTGCTTCGAACCCAGAGGTAATGGGTTCAAGGCTCGTCGTTGCTACTATTATGGGCGTATTTGTCCTTGGGCAAGACACCTAACAGCAATTGTTCCAACCCAGTGGTCACTAATGGATTGTCCAAATTATCAGCCACACATGAAAAAATGTAAAAATCCACCAAAAAAATAATCACCCAGGAAGTAACATACGTGGTAACTCGTCAGTTGGCGCAAGGTGTATGAACACCCATGTTATAACGACTGTCGTTTTCGGGCAACTCGAGGATAAGTAAGTTACATTCATTTATTCATTCAAAATACATGTTGTATGCTTTCACCAATGCAAGATACAAAATATGTATTTTCCTATTAGACAATACTAAACAGTTCAATTACCATCTTGCACTTGTATATTGGCCTTCCCTTCCATTCCCCATGCCCCAACACTAGTAACTTCAACCTTTGTCTCATTGCTTGCTGTATAATAAAGGTAATTTTATGCTGTGAACTAAACTTAAAATTATTTTTCAATAGACTTCAGCAAAAAACTTTTGAGATTGTAACATTATTAATGAGATTGTTAACTAAATGATTGAATGAGTAAGTGCAACTATTCATGGTTGCTTGCAGGGAACAATAGTCAAGTTTACTTTGCATGCAATTTCGCGTGTAAATATTTTTTGGGGGATATTTCGAAGCAATTGCCGTTAAGTGTCTTATTATTCTCCCAATGCCAATAGTAATAGCAGTGACAAGCCTTAAAAAATACATTTTGATTGTACAAAGACATGGCATAGCTGTTCCTACATACAACAACACACATTGGTTACCATTGTCAGCAGATGTCAGTTGTTCAGTTGATTTCTTTGATGTTTTGTTGGTTTGTTTTGAAACATCTTTATTGTCACCACCTGAACTGTGGGTGGGTCTTTCATTGTTCGTGCTCTTTTGATCATTGTTTTGACTTTCTTTGTCAGCAGTGTTTCGGTTGTCTATTGAAAACATACACGTTTTACATCTGATAAACAATTCTTTATAAAGTATTCTTACTTTTACCCCCTTTTTGCCCTTTCCCTTGTTTGTTGTCACTTTTCTTCTTTTTTGGGTCCACCGAAGCTTCAGCACCACTTTGCTGATTTCTTCGTTTACCTTCCACAGTTTCTTGATTCTGTTCCTGCTTGGTTTCAGGTTTTGTGCTTGAAGTGTTGCCAACATTGCTGTTTTTACGCGTCACTGTTAGAAGTAAATGAAACAGATTCAAATAAAAATAACAGGTTTAGTGGCACAGTGGTTATAGCAGCCTATATAAATGCGATGATGCTACCATGAAGGGCGTATGTGTCTTTGGGAAGACACTTAACATCAATTGCTCCAAGCCCCAAAAATCACTAGGGTTTTACGAATGGCCGGTCAGAAACAAAAATGTGAAAAAAACGAGACTAATCACCCACAATGTTATATGCAACGTGGTAACTCATAAGTGGGCCTCGGGTGTATGAAACAGAACATGTTATAACATTACGCCGTTGCCCGCCATGCGAGGAGAAATAAGTTACATACGTGGTAACATAACATAAATAGCCATTCATTTAAAATACTGTAATTAGGGCTTTAAAATATGAAGTCCTCTTACCTTGAGAAACACATTCATTCTCTATTGTAACACTTTGGTTACTTGTTGTTTGCACTGCTTCTGCATATGACTGCAATATATTGTAAAAGAGTAGTTTCAAACTTGTACCAAACAAAAATGGTTAAAAGTGTTTAAATCTGATCACATGTATCAAATATATCGCTACTAAAAAACATACCTGCCGACTTTGTTGTTGTTCTGTGGGTTGTATTGGTTGGTATTGATTGTTTATCGCTGCCTGTGTAAATTGAAAAAATAACTACAACACAATAAATATTAATGACTTAATACTACTTACTGTGTTACCGAATTGAGTCACTTGGGGCTGACTCTGCAAACAAACAAATAAAATTTTAAAAAATAACAAAAATTGTTATTGCAATAAAACAAATATATTTTACGCTATGTTAAAAAAAATGCAATAATTAATGAATGTAACTTATATATCCTCGCATGGCGGGGCAACAACAGTCGTTATAACACGGGTGTTCGGTTTCAAACACCTCGTGCCTGCTTACGAGTTACCACGTATGTAACTTTGTAGGTGATAATTTTATTTTTAATTTATGAATGACACTTTAGACAATCTCTTTAAAAGCAATCCAGGATCACTGGGTGGAGCAATTCTAATGCAGTGTTAAAAAATACATTATAGAAAATATACAAAATAAGCAATAAAATGTGCTACTAAAAAGCCATGTATCACAATGAATGTACCTTTAGTTGTGTTGTTGGCATTGTATGGTGTGGTTTATCAGTTGCCTGAATTGTTAAAATTAGGTTAATTGCAACAAAGTGAATGTTTAGGAGTTTGAATAAAAATTCAAGCTTAGGTATAAAGTAACAAAACTGTTGAACTGCTTAGAAAAACTATATGGCAAACTTTGTAAAACTGATAAATATATGATCACGCACAAATGTTAGAATAGAGTCAAGTTTTTTTAAATAAATAAAAAGTGTGAATGTTGAACCAAAGTAAATTGTGACCTTTGAACTTTCTCCAGTTTGTAGATTTCGACCCGGCATTTGTTGTAACCATGTAATAAATTCCCTCTGCAACATAGAGGGCCTATGGTAACCCTCAACTGATAAGAGTAACATTTTTGTCCCACCAACATTATACCATCACACCATATACAATTTGCCATTTGTTCAACAAACTAGATTATGTAGCACAATTTATACAGAAACTAATAAGAGAATTTGTTTTCAAATAAAACACAATGATATTACCTTATCAAAGTCAGTATCGTTAACTGACCTATTGATGCGATTTTTCAGCAAGTTAAACACCTCGTTGATATTCTTTTAAAAAGAAGCAAAGTTAGTACTAACGACAGCCAAAAATTATTATTTATCCTCATGTGGCGGGCATCGACAGTCGTTATAACACGGGTGTTCTGTTTCATACACCGCGTGCCCATTTACGAATAACACGAATGTACCTTTGTGGGTGATTATTTTTCTGTATGGCTGATAATTTGGAAAAGTTTTATTGGAACTTAGTACTTTAAGGTCAAAAATATTAGTTCAAGTATTCTTGAAAACTAAATACCTTCTACTGTGAAGCTAAAAATAAAAGGAAAAATTAATAATTAACAGTAAGGTAAATATTATACATCATAGTTGCTACACTTACATCAACATTTGATGCTGCAGGTGTTTCATTGGTTGGTATTGCTGAAGATGTGACCAGTTGTTGACTTGATGTCGCCCCTATTGTTGTGGATGCTTCTAGCGCAGATGACGTACCCGGTGTTTCATTGGTTGGTGGATTTGAAGGCAACTTCAGTGTTGCATTTAATTCATATGTTGCTTCCGCTGTTATCGATTCTTTTGTTGCAACATATTTTTCCTTGCTTGTTGTTGTAGAAGGTGTGTTCAACGGCGTGCTTGATCTTGTTGAAGAAGGTGTTGATGTTGTTGTTGAAGAAGGTGTTGATGTTGTTGTTGAAACATCAACTCCAAATTCCACCACAAACTGCTTCATATTCACCAATAGATCTTGTACAAACCCAACTGCCAACTTTGCATCCATATTTCGTAGCCGCAGCAAAATGTGGAGTAGCCAGAAGTTTCCTGATTTCTCACTACAAAGTAAAAAATAGCAGTTTTACAAAATATGCCTAAAATACAACTTGTTAATGTGTATTTCTTTTGTAAGCCCCAGGTTTTGTTGACGTTGTTATTAAGTCTTACAAGTTATAAAAACTTAGCTACAGGTGTTATAAAACTAGCCCCATTTAACATTACTTTAAGTGCTAATGAGAAACTAATACATACAGATTGGCAATATGTTCAACAGCACGGTTGGTTGTGACATCATAAACAACTTCTTTATTTTCAAACAACACTTCCCACTGGGTGGCGATCCAGAGCAAACAAATTTTGTTTTTACTTGAAAAACAACCTTCCACAACTTGGCTGAGGTAATCCACACCTGGAAACCCCAAAAAAGTTTTATAGACTCCTCAAAATTATTTGCCAAACAATTTTAATGTGATTAATCCCATTGTTATCTTATTTACCTATATGAATTGATAGCAAACAACATATAAATTCAAAAAATGGAAGAAGTAATGAAGGCCAGTTGAAAGTTTTCAGTTGGGCAGCCGGAAAAAAAAATAAGGGAGATTTCAATCTAAAAAAAATAAGGGGGGTTTCTATATACAAAAGTTTTTTTAAAGGGGAGGTTACGACCACGAAACCTCACCCTGGCTGCGCCACTAATAGTTATATAAACATACTTTTAGGTAAAACTTTCAAAACTTTCAGTAAAAAAGACATAGTCCCACATGACATTATATTTTAAACAATTCACCAATACCATAATATATCCATATACAGTAATGTAAACCTTGGCTTTGTATAGCTGTAGTTAGAGCTGTTTGAATATGAGGTTTATCCTTCTTTAAATATTTAGATAAAGCTGCCATCATCTCTTTGTTTGTTTTGCTCTTTTGGATTTTCTTGTTTTTCTCTGTTAAATCAAGGAAAGTGTAAAAAAACATACTCTTTCATCGTTAATACACCTCATGTCCGCTTACGAGTTACCACATATGATTTTTTTCCGGCATGAGTTACAATTTGAACAACCCATTAGTGACCACTGGGTGGGAACAATTCCCATTAAGTGTCTTGCCCAAGGACACATACGCTCACAATGGTAACATCGGCAAGCCCTGGACTTGTAACCTCCGGGTTACAGGCAGTCGCGCTAACTACTTTGACAAAAGGCCAGATGTTTTACTTTGATAAAGTAACTGTGAATCAAATTAAATTCAATATGCACACTTGCAAACTATATTTAACAGGTGAAATTCTTCCTTTGTCTATTTCATAAAATATCTTTAGGCTGAATCTGTAATTAACAGAATAACACTTATATTACCTTTGGAAATATATTCCTTTTCATACAGTTGTTTCACCAAATCTCTGCAACCACCAGAGGTTAATGTGTTTGCGATCATAACTTGCACGAACTTCAACTCTTCAGTGGCAGGGTTGTAATTCTTGAGGGGTATAAAATGATTTAGTTTAATTTATTCTTTGAAACGCAGGATACCGGGTTCAAGGTTTATTCTACCACATTTGTAGGTGTGTGTCCTTGCGAAAGATCCTTTAGGATAAATGGTACAACATAGTTGTCACCAACAGGTTGTCCAAATCACTCACAAAGATACATACGTGGTAACTTGTAAGCGAACACGAGGTGTATGAAACAGAACACCCGTGTTATAATGACTGTCGTTGCCCCGCCATGTGAGGATAAATAAGTTACATACGTGGTAACTTGTAAGCGGGCACGATGTGTATGAAACAGAACACCCGTGTTATAATGACTGTCGTTGCCCCGCCATGCGAGGATAAATAAGTTACATACGTGGTAACTTATAAGTGGGCACGATGTGTATGAAACAGAACACCCGTGTTATAACGACTGTCGTTTTTTTGCCATGCGAGGATAAATATGTTACATATATTCATAATCCACTCACCCCTGCTACATGATTACTAGTGTTGTGATACAAATACAACACACAAAGATCGTACAACATAGAATGTTCTTGAACACAAAGCTTCCATGCAACTTCAAGCCATGGATTGTCATCAGTTGGGGGTCTGGATGGTTTAGAAGTAATAATAATATCTAAAGGTACGTTTCAAGATAAAAAAAATAGTTGTTTTATTTTGTAAAAATACATCATTTTATTTTTGAATGCAAAAAAGAGGATAAATAATATATGTTTATTCTATCCCTAAATATGGTAAAAAAGACCCTTTGCATACAAAGATATAATAGAAAAAACCACAGTCTTGAATCAAACCCGCACATAAGTAATGAACAAATACTACGTAGGGAAAAGCCAGGCAAACATAAAGCTATTTCATTTTATACAGGAGAGGTCCTACAGCAAGGTACAAAGGGATTTTGGCTTTTGTTTCAAGTCACCGCAACACCCAGAAAACCGTATGGATGACTTTCTGCAGCAGAAGGCATTTAAAATTGTGTTTTTGAAAGTACGATACCTACATGTTAGGTAGAATCCACAAAATTCCATAAATAGAGTTTGCTGACGGCCAGTTTTGTACCAGCCATACCAGAGCATCATTGTCATCAGATTTCAGGTAAGTCCAGATAACTTTAGAAAGCTTTTCCTTGCCTGAAATGTAAATAAACTGTGATTAAAAAAAAATAACATAAAAAAAATTTATACTTATTAACATGCAAAAAAAATTAAATAATATATTGTAAAAGTAGTTTACACACAGCACCTAAGTTTTTGATCACTCCAACCAAAGCTTTGTCCCATTTCTTCTCACTTTTACTAAGAAGCGTTGCTAACTTTTTCTCATCATTTTTAGATTGTTTCCTATGATCTGTGACATCATAATGAAAATATACACAGGATAGAAAACTATGTCAATTGAAAAATAAAATAATTATATTTTCTTCAACATTACGTGTCTGCATGAAGTACACAATAATAATCAAAGCTCTTCGCTGTTACCCCCCCAAAATAGAGCAAATCTCAAACAAATATTTACCCACAAAGTAACACACATGGTAACTCTTAAGCTGGCATTAAGTGTATGTAACAGAACACCCGTGTTATAACGAGGATAAAGTAAGTTACATTCATTCATGTGGCAGAGCAAGCAACCTGCTATAACACAGGCAAATGAGTTACCAAATTTGTTAACTGCGTTGGTGTTTGCTTTTTTTTCAGGGAGTGTCTGGTAATTTAGACGACCCATTAGTGATCACTGGGTTTGGAGTTACTATTAGGTTCATTGCCCAAGGTTATGTAAGCTTAGGGTGGTAGCAGCAACAGCCGTTGAACCACAATATTGTTTGATTGTAACTACAGTGTTCTAACCAGTGACCTGGTTTAGTAACAGAGGTATTAAAAGCACAAATAGTTTTAGTCTAAACTAACATAAATATTGCAACTTTACTACAATTTATGGCTGTCAAGAAAAAACACACAAGATATTAATTGCTGTTAAAACACACAAAACAACCCACCTTCACAAACCAGTTTCTGTTTCACCAAATCTTTAATGATTGTGTCACATTCTTTAGGAGTTAAATATTTAAAAAATATTTTTCCGAGACCCGCAGCTCTCTCCTTCTCTCTGAGTCCCATAATACCTGGGGTAAAAGAACAACAGGTAACTGGAGGGTTTGATGCTGTGGCGAATCTTTTAACTGCATGAGTGCAACTTATTTATCTTTGCATGGCATGGAAATGACAGTTGTTATAACACGGGTGTTCTGTTTCATACACCTTGTGCCAGCTACGAATTACCACATATGTAACTTATTTATCCCCACAGCGGGGCAACGACAGTCGTTATAACACGGTGTTCTGTTTCATACACCTTGTGCCAGCTTACGAGTTACCACGTATGTAACTTATTTATCCTCAGGTGGCGGGGCAACGAGAGTTGTTAACATGGTTGTTCTGTTTTACACACCTCGTGCTAGCTTGCGAATTACCACATATGTAACTTTGTTATCCTTGCATGGCGGGGCAACGACAGTAATTATAACACGGTTGTTCTGTTTCATACACCTTGTGCCAGCTTACGAGTTACCACGTATGTAACTTATTTGTCCTCGCATGGCGGGGCAACAACAGTTGTTATAACATGGGTGTTCTGTTTCATACACCTCGTACTACGTATGTAACTTATTTATCCTTGCATGACGAGGCAACGTCAGTCATTATAACACGGGTATTTCATGCACCTTAAGAATTGCTATGTATGCCTAAACAACTTAGTGGTTGTTTTTAAGACTTTCCTTTTTATGTATGGCTTTAAAGAACTGCTAAACCCCTCACATGTTTTTTTACTTCTTGGTTTATTTTCCCTATTCTTCTCCAACATTGCTTTTATTTACCCAGCAACAATATCACCACTTACCTCCCAAAAATTCTTTTTACCCACGGTTTTTCAGAATCTTGCTTTACGTTTTCCAAAACTTAAAACAATTCTAAAAAACAAAATAAAAATTATATAATTCCTATCTTTTATAATTTAAAACATTCAAGTAAAATCCACTTGCAATGAATATTCCCCATACCACATACCAACACTACATACACCTAAATAACTCTGCAGCAAACGCCCAATTCCCTCTTACTCATATCCTCTTACGCGTAGGAGGAAAAACTTTGGTTTTGCTTATAGGGATTCCCCTTCAGCAAGAACCTTATTTCGGTAAACAATCGAACAGGAACTAAAGCTATGACGTGTGTGCGTGTGTGTATGTGTGTGTACGTACACGCGGCACCAAGGCCGCACGCGATCAAGAATGCTTGCTGTTTGACCTTCACGCGTAACTTATTTTGCACACTTCAAAATGTTTCGGTTTAAACAGCTTTGCTTCTTAACTGTCGTTTTCTTTCATACTTTTTATAGATTGCCTGTTTTGACGACTTTTCGTTTGAAAAATTTTTGCTATCGTTTTGCGAAGAAATAAATTAAGAACATGAGAAAAATATATATGTTATGTTAACTGTTTTCATTTGGTAACACTCCCAAACAGTATTTAAACTTTTGATTGATTTGGTGTCTACGCGCATGAAGCGTTTGTGTTCCGTTTCCAATTACGTTCTATTGTTGCGATGTGAACAACGGCCTTAAAGGACCAAGGGCCGCGACCTTTATATGAAGAATTCTCATATTCCCTACATAGCATAGCAATAAAAGGAGTTACGAATCACCCGTTGTTAAAACTGACATTGATGTATTGAGTTTAACTTTATTTCAATCGTTATAAAACGTGACGATTAATGCTTGGCAAATACTGGGATATAATACTGTGGGGTAAGATGGGATACCGTGAGCAAATATTATCCCATATTTCCCAAACGTTTTTTAACAATTAAAAATGTTATTTCAGATCCGTGAGGATACGGTTGTAAATATTTTTTGTTTACTACCAAATAGGACGATAAAAGAGAATAAAAAATGTCCCATCTTACCCCAACCTAATATATAAAAGAAGCAACTCAATCGGAACTATCGAGATATTTTATGCGCATTCTTATCGCTATTTAACTGCGGCGGCGATTCAATGTGCTTTCCAACGCAGCGCAATGTAATGTATCCTATCCATATCATACCTCACGAATATAGATCCTTATACAGTAGGGTGGGGGAAGATGGGACACATATTCATTCTATTTTCTCGTCCCATTTTGTAGTAAACAAAGAACATTCTAAGAATTATTAAACCGTATCCTCACAACTCCGATAGACTGCTGTTAATTGTTTAAAAGACGGTCAGGGTATTTGGATATTATGTGATAAAGGTGTCCCATCTTCCCCCACCCTACTATTAACTGTGTTTGCAATCATGAAGTCTTTTTACATGATTGCAAAACGGTAACATGAACGCTCACCACGTAAAAATTGGAATCTATATCAGCAGCTGTAGAGCTGTTACATATCAAACTTACTTATAATGAGAATCAAAACCCGGTTTCTTATCATTTAACAACTTGTTAAGTAACGTAACCTCCCTTTTAAACTATTTGTTGGCCATAACTATTCAGCGGTGCCTGTGCCCTTTGAACGTTTCCGCTTTCTATGCCATGGGACCTGGGATTTAGGCCAGAGTTGGCCCATTACCCCAACATTGTATATGTACATTCTATTCTATATGGGTGAGGTCTTAAAGTAAGGCACGCCATGGGACCTGGGATTTAGGCCAGAGTTGGCTCATTACCCCAACATTGTATATGCACATTCTATTCTATATGGGTGAGGTCCCACAGTGAGGCATGCCATGGGACCTGGGATTTAGACCAGAGTTGGCTTATTACCCCAACATTGTATATGCACATTCTATTCTATATGGGTGAGGTCCTACAGTGAGGCATGCTATGGGACCTGGGATTTAGACCAGAGTTGGCCAATTACATTACCCGTGATTGTCGCTTATTAAAAACACACGTATCCACTGTGTTATTTAAATCTCCATAAACAAAATGCACCTTTATGATGTAATATTAACAACTTGTACGCGTGTTTTGTTTGACATTCTTAGTTACGTCATGTTCAAACAATGTTTATTGGCTTTTGTTGTTTTTACGCTTGAGGAGTTTTTAACATGAACTCAGGCAACCTACTGTGGCATTATAATGTGATGGGTTTCCTATATAACATTAATATTAATGATAATATAGTTGGGTGGGGAAAGATGGGACACCTTTTATTCCATTTCTCGTCCCATTTGGGTAGTAAACAAGTAACATTTAAAGAAATATAAAACCGTATCATCACGACTTCCATAAAACGTTGTTAATTGTTTAAAACACTGGCATGATATTTGGATATTATATAATGAAGGTGTCCCATCTTCCCCCACAGTAATAATCCTTACAATGCAATAAATTGTACCCTAGTCAGCGCCACTGTCGATATTTTATCGCTTGCCTGAAGGCGGGTTCACCATAGTATACTGAAGTATACTATGGGTTCACACTACGGACGGTAAAAGCGCTGCCGATGGGTGAGAGCAAAGTTAGTATAGACCAAGTTAGGAAACGGCGCTCGTGTCCGCCATTACGGAGCCCACAGAGCGTTAATCGCCTATACAAATGCATGGTCGGCATGTGTTCATTTAGTTCTTGTAAGCGATACAAAGCTAGAAAACACGTATAGCGGTTGTTTTAACATTTAAAATATAATTTCTAATATAAATCTTGTAATATAATATAAAATCTAGGAATTAATGTGGAGTAAATTAATATTTTTACTGGTTTTCGGCGTACAGTGTGGTTTAACAGGGTACTTTACGTTGGCGATTAAGACTAGCAGGAATCAGCTTAGTTTACATAATAGTATATGATCATACCTACGAATCTACAGAGCCATTATATACTACATTTATAATCCAACATGAGCGGACATGCAGCTCCAAACTGCTTAAGTACTAGCAGATAAGGTGTTCGCGTTTTCCGATTTCATAAAGACCAGGAACGCCGAAAAGGTAGCTTATTAATTCAAGCAGAGGACCAAAAATAGTAACTCAGTATTGTTTTCGTCAATGTCACTTCGATATTAGGCAAATTTTACAAAGATACCTTAAGTTTCGTTGCCGGGTATACTTGTTAAGTTTGTGAGCCAAAAAGTAAAATCACGGCAATTTACATGCAAAACTGCAGCTAGATACACCAGTTTATGGTAATGTTATGCGTTTGTATTTATGGTAATGTTATTTTTGTTTGTATTTTTATATTTTAAACATGTTCTTTTATGTTTTTGGTTAGTAAACTTGATATTTTCTGTTTTTTTTTCTTCTTAATCGATTGAGTGTTCAATAAAAGTTGATTATTTTTGTGAGGTTTATTATTGTGATAAGATATAACATTAGTAGAAAGCCATTTTTACGCGCAGAAGTGCTTGGTTTTTAAAAAATCGCAATATTTAAACGAAAAACAGCACCCAGCAATGATAAAATGCTATGCCGTGGGCTCCGTAATGGTGGCGACTATGACGTCATAGACGCGAGACATTGGATAACAAGACTCATTGTTTTACAATCCGTTTCCTAACTTGGTCTATACTAACTTTGGGTGAGAGCGGTTGTCTGCCGACAAAGCATTTACACACAAATGTAAAATCGCCTGGTATCCTGTTCTGTTTGGCGAAAAGTCGGAAATTACATTTTAGTTTTAGCGTAAATACGCGGTTAAAGTAGAGGAAAATACCCAGGAAAGAATATAATTTCGTTTAGCAGGCATTGGATTTAAAACATTTTAACGTAGATGCCGAATTTGTCAAAGAATCGACTAATGTTATATCTGCCTCTAAATTTCATATATTTTGGTTTTATTTCATCATTTTTTCTTCAATGTAATTGTGTATTAAACACGACTGTGTAATATTTAACTGTTTTAATCAGTTTTTGTTGAAGTTGGTCTTAACAGTAGTCGCACAACACCTTAACAAACGTTGTTTTTATTATTATTACGCTAAATTTACAATATAGTATTCCTGCAACAAAATATATTCATTTTTAAATTCATATTTACTAGAAAATTATCTCCATCGTTTAATTTGCAGCGAAATAGTTAACGCAAAAACTGTTACTTTTCGCGCAAAAGCCGTTCATCGCTAGCGATCATCGGCAGAGTAGAAACTATTTCTAATCGATTTTCTGTCGCTCGTATCGCTAGCGATGGAGGAAGTGACGTCAGAAAATCGCCTAACTTTACCAAGAGTAGTCAAGCCACAAACGTAAGAAGTATTGACGTCACGCTTGCTGTTTCTGAAGTTCCGTTCAACACTTATCCAACCGTGACGTTATAAATGTGGAGCCAAATCTCAGCCAATGCGTTTAAAGAACTTGGCTAAATAAAAATCTAAGCTCTTATGTAAATTAAATGAACTTACTAACGCCTAATAACAATAATAATTTGTATTTGCCCCTTTGAATACGGTAGCAAATATAGCGACAAAACGACAGTCGTTAAAACACGCTTACGGTTAAAAACATTTTACATTTAATTAGTCGAAAGCAGCGAGGTTGCTACAGCTAACAAACAACGTTTTAGTAACCTATGCAAGTCGCCTTTACCAAACAATAAAACTTATTTAGCTGTAACTTGAACTACAACCGCACTGCCTATCCAGTAAAGCAGGTTGTCCTGGCATTGCAAAGTGCAAACCACAAAAAACGGCAAGACGAGAATATAAAAATCCTCGGGGATTTCCCCCGGTAATCCCAACAGTGGTGCGCGAATTATAAAATATAAGAAGCTTTTTAGACCAATACAAATGCGATATACTTGTGTTATAATTTAGTAACCTTAACAAAATATATAGTTCCGTGGGCAAGATGGGACACCTTAAGCACATAATGTCCAAATATCCTGGTCGCGTTTTTAGCAATTAACAACGGTCTATGAGAGTCGTTAGGATACGGTTTTATATTATTTTAAATATTCTTTGTTTGCTAATAAATGGGACGATAAAGAGAATGAAAAAGATGTCCCATCTTCTCCCACCCTCTTTCGGTCTCACAAAGCGTGTTCATAAGTATGCGATTGCGCGATCGTTCAAAGTATTTGTTTACCCACAATATTTGACAAACAATATAACTGTTCAAAAACAAATAAAGTATATTTCATTTATGTTTTAATCTAGTTGCCTTATAAAAGGGAAATTACACTTTTACCAACCTACACATTTTCGCATATGAATGTATTAGTGTTTTCAAAACCAATTACTTTATATTATTCGTCAAGAATACAATGGCCTTTAATGTCAAATCCTCAAACTTATATGAAGAAAAGAAGTTACGAATCACCCGTTGTTAATACTAACATTGATGTATTGACTTTAACTTTAGTTCAACTGTTATATAGCGTGACGATTAATGCTGGGGAATAATGGAATATAATACTGCGGGGTAAAATGGGATACCGTTAGCAAATAATGTCCAGTGTTTTCTAATCTTGATTCAATGCAATTAACAACGCTCTTTTGGAGCCTTAATTAAACAGCGTGACGATTAGGGGCAGGAGAATACTGGAATAAAACGCGACCAAAGCGGAACTAACTAAACTAAACTAAACTGAACTATGCGAAGAAGGACAATAGTTATAAAAAACTATCAACAAAGAAGAGAATTTCAAATGGTATCAAGATATATTTCCAAAAACAGAACGAAAAAGTGTCCCATCGTCCCCACTATAATAGGGTGGGGAGAGATGGGATACCTTTTCATTTTATTTTCTCGTCCCATTTTGTAGTAAACAAAGAACATTCAAAGAATTATAAAACCGGATCCTCAGGACTCCGATATTACGTGTTAAAGGTGCCTCATCTTCCTCCACCCTACTATAATTTCTAAATCATGCATTTAACAAAGTCGTGAGAATACGGTTATACAATTATGCGAATGTTCTTTGTTTACTACCATGTGGGAAGGTACAAGAGAAAACATGTCCTATCTTGCCCCGACTTATGCATCTTACTGCTTTGTATACACCATAGAGAAGGTGCCAGGGTCGGATGTATACCATTTGAGGTTTAACAAATAACACGAACACGTATGCGCGGCTTGTTACCTTATATGCTGAAGTAACCATTTAAAAGTCACGAGTGAATAAGCAAATATTCATACGCGAGCGTGGCCGGGTAATGTCTCTCGCAAGCAATAACTAGAAGTTTCATCTCCTATGTTTTGTTTTGTGGATCATTTTGTAAACGAAGCTATTGCGTGACACTCTTCACCATGAATCACTCGAACTTAGTTCCCGCTTTAAGAGCTTCTTAATGTGGTTATAAATCGCGTCCATCGTAGCCAGACAACAGGTTCGAAGCTCGATGCTGCCACCGTGCCGGTCGTATATATTCTTAGGCAAGACGCTAAACGGCAAATGCTTCAACCCAGCGTACGAAGATAAATAGATTGAATCCATTAATTTGCATTTTAAACTGATTCAACGTGCGCTATATGATACCATAGCATCAAACTATTATCGACTGTCGTTTTGTTGCTAATTACCTTCTTTTCATTAATTTCCGTTAAAGTATATATATGAATTTATAATATAGTGGGATGGGGAAAGATGGAACACCTTTTATTCCCTTTTCTTTACATTTGGTAGTAAACAAAAAACATTCAAAAAATTATAAATCCTCACGACTCCCATAGCCCGTTGTTGATTGTTTAAAACACGATCAGTATATTTGGATATTATGTGCTAAAGGTGTCCCAACTTTCCCCATTCTACCATATATTAATATTAAGCGGTAATTCTTAATAAAACTCACCCCGGCGTTAATTCTCCAAGGACACCTACGCTTCGTGTATCAACTTATGACTTCCCTTCCATAATAAGAGCAACAAACCAATAGTTTCGATACTTTGCATCTTCATAGTATTAACTTCCTATTGAAATCAATCTTTTACTAGGAGTATAATGCAACGTTACTCACATTTTGCTGTTTTAGAACCGCCGCGTTTTTAATCAGCTGGCAACGCATGTAAGCTTGCGCCTTGCGGCAAACGAGGTGACCGCTTCAACCTCGGCCGGGGATTCGCTTTTTAACTTCTGTCTTTTCAGGATCTTGTAAATCATGCTTGCTTATAACTGTAGTGTCGGGTAGGTTTATGACTGTCTTGAATGATCAGAAACTTCTTGCATGATTCTGCTCATCATGCAATAGTTTTGTAATATTTTAATACAATCATAATTCTAATCGGTTATGTTTAAATAAAAGTGCTTATACCTGCAACAACCCGACCCAACTGATCTACACAACAACACGCTTCAGCAATACCACAAGACCAATGCTAACGTATACGACCTACCACTACGCCTGCTAAAATAGAATGAACGGTTTCGGCAATTTTGAAAAAAAAATCTGACGACACTATATCGCCAGCTACCGGTAAATAAAATAAGCGCTATTTCAACGTCAAAGATTTGAGAAGACATCACATACACGAGATACAGTAGTGATATAAATATTCCAGCTACTTCTGGACACATTCTGCCACTGGCTATTGATATCTGTCTTATATACTTATTTCTTCTCTGCTTATGACACAAAGCGCGCGTCTTTAAACAAGAGGTTATAGGTTCAAGGCTTGTCACTGCTACAATTGTGTGCGGACCTATCTTTGGGCAAGACACTTAACAGCAATTACTTCAACTCAGTGGTCACTAATGGCTTGTCCAAATTGTCAGCCATACAAAAAATCTTTCATTGATTCAATTAAGTACTAAATCAAAACAAGCGACACTTCTGATGTTTGTACCTCCCCTTGCATGAACACGACCACGTTTGGCAATATATTGTTGTTATGAGGACGGAAACTGCATTTCGCAACTTTTTGAAAGTGGCAAGAAAAAAATTTCAGGTTTTGGATTTCAGTTGAAAGTAAAGTGATTAGTAGCGTTTGTTAGGTTGTTATAATGGAGGAAGCTAAACCAGTAACTTTAAAACGATTAAAACAATAAATTCAACCAAAACTTTTCTTTGAGGGGGTTAAATTTCAGAGGGGTTAAAAGCGATAAAAAAAAAAAAAGTTAAAAGTGTGTAAAAACAAGCCCAATCCCAAATCCTGCTTTAAAAATGACATCATAGCTTTAAAAGTGATGTCATAGCTGTAATAGTGATGTCATAGCATCAGGTGTGTCGTAGTAACAAGTAAGAATCGATAAAAACAAGTAAAAGCCTAATGAACTCAATACTTAGGCACAATGGTTAATACAAGGCATTAGAATATTCATATGAGGCGCGATTTTCTTAGAAATGAGATCAAGATTTTATAAACGAAGTTATATTGTGAGAATGTTTGCACCATATGTATGCGTTGGTGGCGTAGCAAGGATAACATGGATGTGATGTTAACGTCCTGTGGGGAAAGTTTCAATGGTAAATAGGTGTATTGTATATTATTCTAGATGGGTATATAGCAGTGGTTCCCAACCTGGTGGTCAACTTTGTTGGAAGGTCTACTATACAAATACTAGCAAATTATGGGCATTGTGAATTTTACTGTTTAGAATAAATAGTTGGAAGGAAGAAGTTTGGGAACCGCTGGTATGCATAGTATGTTGAAACACTGAATGATAAAAAAGTTAATTTACGAAACAAGTGTAATTATGACTCGCAGCAACAGTATATATAAAGTTGTTTCATGGATAAGTTCCATTCTATATGGGTAAGGTGCTTGCAAGAGATTTAGAGCCAGATATATCTTATACTGTGATAAAACACAAAAAAACACAGATTGTCTGGTCAGTTTCAATATAAATATTACAGCCAATATACATGACAACAAAATAAAGACAATTATATCAAACATATGAACTGTAAAATTTGCAGGATTGTAAAAGTTGTAAATCCGGACGGTGATCGTTTAATTTTATTGAAAATCCGGACGTAATATGTTTAACGTGCGTCTGTCACTCAAGCTACCAAATCTTGTTATAAAGCGTATTACTGACTATCACCACGACACCACAGTCTAGTGCGTGCGCCTGTGCGATAGAAACCGTTGTTAAAGCTGCGATCTAATGTTTTATGTTCGTCGCGTGTTCGTAATAATCAGCTAATGAAGTCGTTCGAGTAACAAACATTGCCGTGCTGCAATTTGCATTTTGCGCTTAATTGTTACGTCACATGTCTTATTGCAACATAACTATTAACTATGACGTTTCATTACGTAACAATCGGAAGGAATGCCCACTGCCTAACGAACCACGAGATCGAAACATCGTGTTCGAGCTAGGGATGCACATTACAGAATTTCGAATCCGTGAGATTCGAATCCTTTTGTATTCGAATCTAATTACGGGATTCGGTATTCTGTTTAATGACGTAATTACACGTCATCTCATATACTATATTAACAATTTTTGAAACTTATTAATTTTGAAAAAAAATATTTTTGTGTTTGTGGGACTTTCAAGAGTAAACGTTTCGTAACGTCTTTTCATAACCTGCTATACGTTTCATGACGCAAAAACTACCCAATAGTACAATTTTTGATCATTTTACAGCTCATGTTCCAACAAGGCGGGTATGAAAGAGTCAATAAACTGACTTATGTGGGTAAAATTATTTTTTTCCTATAAATATAAAAAGATTCGAAATTCTAGATTCGGAATTCTAGATTCGAAATAAAGTATTCTAGGATATCCTAGAATACCTAATTATTCTGTAATGTGCATCCCTAGTTCGAGCGTCACATTTTTACGCTCTGCGCGGGCGTAGGAAATAAAGAAAGACGCATGCGGTAGCATACATTCTACACCTAACAAACGAAGCAATCGTTGTGAATTTATTCTCGTGACGAGTGACGTAATGAAACTCTGGTTCTCGTGCGGTGCCAACGAACGATGTTTTTTGGCTTCTGTCCAAGCTCGCCCGGGAAGATACTTTGTAATATCATATTACAATTTGCGTTGGTTCCAATTTACTGATAGCGTCGCTCCTCGCTCTTATATTTGCACCAATTAAAATTCACATAAATGCAATTTACCCGCATTTATTAAAGTTTAAACTATTCTTGGTTGCTTGCTTAAAATTATATCGGGAATAAAACAATTATATGAAATATAGAAGCACATAAACCACAATTGTTTTCTAAAATTTTAAGAGTTTATCAAAGGTATTATGACGTAATCATCGTTACATTTTTAATCCACGATGAACGTGCGTAAAACTTTTCATTTGTTTCTACCGATTTGATACGTCGTTTAATAAATGTAATATCATTTTAAATTCACCGCATAATGGTTCCATGTGACATAATTTGTGACAAAATTAGTACAGTAGGTGTTAGGAAAATGCATTTTTTTAATGTTTGCACGAACCGTTTCGTTATTTTAGCTATTCGCCGTGTTCTCGCAATGTAACCGATGCGGTTAAAATAGAGCGCACGTTTATGTCGTCAATAATTACAGAACAAAGAAACCAAAGAGTATATTGTCGGCCGAACGTAAGAAAGTTGATTTTAATATAAATAGGATTTATTTCTACTAAAAAAATCCGGACGTTTTTCGACGATCCGGACGGTGACATTATCACTGAAAAAGGGGTATTTTTACAATCCTGAAAATTTGTATTGAATGTGACCAGAAAATTCTTGCTTTTGCACCTTTTATAAATAAAAATGATTTACATAATATGACAATAAAAATTTCAAACTTTATATTAAAAAGCATTAAAACTTATAAAATGACTTCATGAAAATGTAAAAGCATCAAATCAACATAAACGCACAAAAACTTTGCCCCACCTCATTATGCTCCAGACATTGTATCATGAGTTCAGCGAGTATCAGCACACCCGATCGACCCGACCCTGATGCGCATTGCACAACCACCGATGCTTCGTCCGCGTTTAATCGACGAATTGATTCTAACTCTTCCATGAAACCTGAAAGGGAGGGTTGGGGTTTCTTAATACTATAAAGTGAAACTATTCTACTGAATGAGTTCTACAGTGACGAACACACTATAGGATCATGGGTGTTATTAATATATGGAATTTAGGCCTGAGTTGGCCATAGCCCAACACCAAGGCTGAGACATGTTGTGTTTGTTTAGCACAACTTTCACTGTGTTTTTAAACCTTGTGGAAATCTATTCTATATGGAAACGCCCACAGTGAGGCATGTCATGAGACCTGAGATATATCAGATTTAATACGTTTAAAATATTGAGTGTTTTTCACTGACTTTGGTTTATATTTTACTGCCCCCAACCAATCATTTCTAATATAAACAAACAAACCTAGAAATTCCTTTGTGTCCTTAGGCACCCCTGTCTCCGGCCACCCTAGGTATTGCAACAACCACACACTTCGCTTCTCCCCACGGTGTTCCACAACCAAACTACGAGTGACTCGCTTCCTTGAAACATCGGTGACATCATCGTTTGGTGATGTCACGAACCGACACGATATTTTGAAATCTCCGAACGTTTCATCTTGTTCAGTTGGCCAGTATCGCACACACCGACATTTGCCGTGTTCCTGTGGTGTAGCATGGTTTATTATGGTGTATGAATGTAAGTAATAACACAATACAATCTTTATCATTGGGTGGTAAAGTACAATCAACTTTGCACCCATGCTATGCTATGTATTTACATGATATATACCTATCATAATATTATGATGCAGTAATTGAAATAAACATAGTAGTAACTTAACACAACTCACAAAATCTTTAGCTACAATTAAATAATCCGGCATGTTAGTTAGACTAAGTATAATCTTGAATAGTAACTTAGGTTTTAGTATCAGTTATAAACCAATATACCCGCATGGCGTATACCCATATACACACAATGCGTGTGGCACATACACACGCATAAATACATATACACCTAACAACTCACAATTTCCTTAGCAATAAGCACAACAATAGAAACTCCTTCTTGCCAAACCATCTGCCAGAAGTCACTTTCATAATCATCGAGAGGCGTTTGACATGCAATGTATTTGTGTATTGTGCCGGCTACTTCAACCTGGGGGATATTAAGTTATTAATATTGTTATCAGCATGTTGGCAATGGTTGGGATTGTGTTGCAGTGTTCGGGGTGAAATGTCATCCTATCTTTTAAAACAGGAGTGACATCTAATGTTTAAACAAGGGGACAACATACCCGGAAATTAAATAATAAACACTAACATATTTTCTTTTTATTTTACAATTGTTCCAACCCATTAGTAACCACTGGGTTGAAGCAATAACAGTTAGGTCTTGCCGGAGGATACATGCGGCTATCAGCATCGAGCATTGAACCCGGTATCCCTTGGTTACAATGTAAGCACCTAACCACTAAGCCATGCCAACTTAAGAATATAGACTAATTATCCACACTACATTAATATGTGAATTTGCGATACTTAGATATATGTATAAGGTAACAACCAGACTACTTAGATATATACAAGTGTGAATTTATCTTGTGGCAGGGCAAGGACAGTCATTATGTTCTGTTCCATACACCTCGTGCCCGTTTACCAGTTACCATGTATGTAACTTATTTATCCTCGCATGGCAGGACAATGACAGTCGTTATAATATAAGTGTTTTGTTTCATACACCTCGTGCCAGCTTACAAGTTACCACGTATGTAACTTATTCGGTAATTGTTATTTTGTATTGCTGACAATATAGACAACCCATTAGTGAGAATATAGATACTATTTATCCCCATACCTTAATATGCGATGCGTTAATATACCCCGTGGGGTTGTCATCTGTTGGTGGCAGTGTCACCCTGCAGTCACGATAAGGTATAACCTCCTTAACGCGATCCCTGGTTGCCATGGAGTCAAGATCAAACTGACCACGACGTGTCCTGCATATCCCGTCGTATTCTGTCAATACGTGGCCTTCTGATACTTTCACTTCTAAGTTTAAAACCTGGAAGAATAAATATGGTTATTTGTTGTAACTTGTAATAAATTTCGCGAATCTGACCCTGATCTGGTGCTCATAGAGTCGAACGATTCTTGTGTGAAGAAATACAGTAAGAATCTAGCGCTACAAAAACGTAACAGACAAAAATCCAGTCTAACCAGTTGGATCATATGCGAGATATGTTTCGTTTGAATGGCATCGTCAGTTTTTTATTCATATATAAACTGGGGTTAATCGTAGTTGTAATATTATTGAAGTCAAGCATAAATTAACAGAGATTCCGTTACCTGTGCTACCATGCATAATGTAAATAATGTTTCAATTTTTTCTTATGATCTAAGTATCTTGAGGAGTGACACTATTCCAGTTTTATGCTACACCAACATGTAGTTTATTTCTGATGTTTCGTCTGCCATATGGCAAGACTTCATCACGAAATTGTTTTTTTATACCGTTGAAATGAGCCATTGAAATATTATTTATAACTTAATAATAAACTGGAATAGTTGGTGTAGTTTTTGAAATAAACAGCTAAAACCTCCTAAAACCACTGTGCGCCTATCTTTAACAATAGAGACGAAGCGAAATGGGGACGGAGTTGACGGTCACATGAATAGAAAAAGGAATATATCACGGTTTTAGACAGTTGCGCGTTCTACTCTTTTCTATTTCTGTGTTTAGAACACGCCTTTCTTTGCATTATATACTCGTGGTTTCCTCACCCTTTCATCAGGTTCACCAGACATAGGAACAGATGATTGTCGTTGTAGAACACCATTCAGATTGGTTAACTTGAGTGGAGGTATCTCAGGTGCCGTGCTTCTACGTGAGTTAACTGTAGTTGGGCTGTGAGAGAATCGCGATGTTTGGTTAATGTTTAACCTTTCATGGTTCATGCCTACTGCTCCATTGATAAAATAACCTAGATTTGTTTTAACGTATTTACGCTTGTTATTTTATTCACCACTTTGCAGCAATAGGCCTATATAAGAAACAAAGCCATTCAATTGATTATTGGTAGTGTATGTGGCTGTTTTCCTCAGATTATTTCAGTGTTTCCCGACCTTTCGTGGTTCGTGACCCCTTTCGACACTCAACGCCCCTAACCCCTACTCCGTCAATAAAGCTACTAATATTTGTTTGAATATATAAAAGTGTGTAATACTCTGTAGCATTCTATAAAAGGAAAGGGCATGGACAGAGCTTAATATGCTTGTGACAAATACCACCAACTTAAGTTTACATAACTTGTGGCAAAGTGCCACGGCTTTGACAAGCCACTGTATTTGCTTAGGGCCTTATGTAATTCGTGGCATTTGCCAAACGCCACAGTGAATTTCTAGGTCTGAATAATTATGTGTTAAAAAATAATTTATTTCCCACCTTGGTGTGATTGTTTCATCATCAATGCTTGTTTCAGGATATTCTACAATAAATGAAACAAGTTATTGTGATGTCATAATTTTTTTCAAATACAAATGATATGTTATATGATATCTAATATAGAAAGCATAAAACAAACAACTTTCCAAGATACTGATCCTTGATGACACCATATTAAATATGATATGTTTGTTACATTCACACATGTCATAACCAGTGCATAGTGAGAAAAAGTCAGGGTCACAAATTCAACAATATTTACTCATTTTACCATAATACACTCCCCTTTACTTGTGTCCTATCATTAGTTTGCCCTGTGTTTATAACTTTATATAACAGTTATATAAAGTGAAACTGCTGCTTGTAAATGTCTTACAAAAATATCTGGCCTCTATAAATAATGTCAACCAAATGTAAATTCGTACAGTGAGCCATTAAAAGCAATAAAAGGCTTGAAATATTTTAACCTCTTTTAGGTTGCAGTATGTAATATTATTAACTACAATGGTACTATTGTAAAACTGTAAAACATAACTTTTGTAACTAAATGTACCTTTTAATAGATCTATCGAATGTCAAATTAATTAAAATAATCAAGAAATATAACATAGCATAACTTTTAATGTGTAAAAAATAAAAATATAACATTAAACAACTAAAATAATAAAGGGAATTCGCAACAAAAAAGGGGTTTAACGGCGACAGGTAAAAACTACCTAGGTATTAAATAAGCATGGTAGGTACATCTACTAACCATCATCAAATACTGTAGGAGATGGTGTATGGTAGGGTGGGGGAGGCCCTCGAGTTCGTTTGTCATCAAAACCTGGGTTCACATCTTCCTTCCCATCCATTTGTTGCGTAATGTAGGAAGGAAGGTTCGGTATTGGAGGCTGGGGGCGGGGGATGTTAATGATAATGCTTGGACATTAATGTAAGACAATTTGCAACAAATAAATAATATAAAAAGGTGCCATCACCCAATAATGTTGAATTTGATATTATCTGGTTGTACTATTTGTACTTAGTTACCATTGTTGTTAGTTGATGTTGTATCTAAGTAATGCCCCCCCAATCATGTTATGACTTTATTTTCTACCTCAGTATTTTTGCTTTTCTGTCTGGCCTCCTTTGTTTGACCTTGTTGGTCATTCATTCTTAACATGTAGTTGTACCGTGGTGTCAATACAACATACTACAAACTTTACACTACTGTTGATATGTGTGGACACATCGCCAGCAGAACACTCGCGAATGCCAGACCACACCATAAAGATGGATTGTTTCATTGTTTGGCACACAGGATGAGAAAAGGACTTATTTTATTTTTTGTACATTTTGAAATTAAACTATTTTTAAAGTTTTTTAAATATTTAGTTATTTACCGGAGGAAACACATGACTTACACCTCATGTAACCCCATTTGCAATGTTAACCATTGCTCAATAAATAGTAAATACTTTATATTGTTATATTGTTCCATCATTTTATATAAAAAGGTACGAACAAATGAAATAATACATGGGGGCCTAATGCCCACTGTTTCTATTTAGCAATATAGAGTAGGTAATCTGTATAACTTGTTTGTTACTGTTGGTGTTGGTATAATATTACAAAACTACATTCTTAGAGATTACGCAATCATACCAGTATGAGATTACAACATAAAAGTTACTTTCTCTCTTTTTTCTTTCTCATTCTCTCTCTCTCACTTTCTTTTTTTATTTATCTTTCTCTTCATTCTTTTGGCCATTTCTTCTGAATTTATGAACGGATGAATCTTTATGAATGTAACCTTTTTACCCTCAAGTAGCTGGGCAACAACAGTCGTTATAACACAGATGTTCTGTTTCATACACCTCGTGTCCGCTTACGAGTTACCATGTATGTAACTTGCTTTATCCTCACATGGCGGGGCAACAACAATCGTTATAACACGGGTGTTCTGTTCCATACACCTCGTACCTGCTTACGAGTTACCGCGTATGTAACTTGCTTTATCCTCATGTATATAAGAAAACGACTGTCGTTATAACACAGGTGTTTACAAAAAACTAAACATCAAATG
Organism: Ciona robusta; assembly: GCF_009617815.1. Taxonomy (NCBI): domain Eukaryota; kingdom Metazoa; phylum Chordata; class Ascidiacea; order Phlebobranchia; family Cionidae; genus Ciona; species Ciona robusta. Next base: position 633,964 of record NC_143245.1, on the reverse strand, counting down.
CAGCCTTAATTCAAAATGTACATAACAACATACGCAAGCACATAATACCTAACAACATATGCTGGATATGCAAGCACATAATACCTGTTTGCTTGGTTGAATATCATCACCTTCTTTACTGCGATCACCACCATGAGGAAATACTTTCGTGGATCCGTTGTTCTTATTAGCTTGGTGGACTTCTTGTAATGCTGTGGAATAATATGATGAAACAACATCAATAAAAGAAGATAGTAATTAAAGGGAAATAAACGAATTGTAAATTTATGAATATTCACTTTTCTCTATAAATAGAATAGCTTTTGGAAAATTAAAGAATTAAAAAAATGAATAAATTTAACATCAACAGTATTTATCTTATATTCTTGTATCACGATATAATTTGAAGCAATACAAACACTAATTCATGAATAAAGCTATTTAAAGATTAAAAAGTCCTGTTTGCTTAAATGTTGTTTTAGTTCCCTTTTATTTGCCTACATTATGCCTTGTTGACCGTACGTGTGAAACAATACGCACAACCTTAGCATAATCGGTTGGGGCTATTGAATTGTTTCTATGTGTTTAAAATCAAATAAATAGAGCTATTTGTATAATACTATAAAAAAGCTAAAAAGCTGAAGCACAAATAAAATATCAAGACGCCACCATACTTATTGGGACAATGTTTCAAGCCAATTCAATATGGAGTAAAATCAAACCCAAAAGTACAAAACAAGTCATGTGACAATGATGTAATGTTTAAACTTTGAACAACAAGTTTAGAACAAACACGACAAAATAACAACGGCCATGATTTACCAGGGAGTTCCCATCTTACTACCCAGACCTTTCTTCATTCCAAGCACAAGCCAAGCGTAGACACAGGGTATAAATAGTGCAGTGTGTGGCTGTAGTTGTCAGAATCGGACACAGATGAATACAGTAAGGATCTGGTGCTACACAGATCCTTACTGTATTCCTACACACAAGAATCGTCCAACTATATAAGCACCAGATCAGGGTCAGATTTGCGGATTTATCACAGAAAGGAATGGGTTGTAAAATCCTTATATTTAAAATGTTACATTGCTTTTATTTGTTACTAAACCTATGTTGTTATGTTTTACAGAATTTGTTGTTTTCCTAATGAATGAAATATATTATGAGCAATCGAACAACAATGAAAAGTTCTACATCTGTTTGTGTTGTACTTGTGTCCATTGTGGCTTGCGCTGCAGCAGCTCGAACAAATCAAGACATCAAAGAGATTGCGCAATCTGAGATCAGTAAGAACCAAAACTCGGCAAAGCAAGCACGAATGAGCTGTGCAGTTAATCAATACTATCTAGCTTCCATGTGTCATACATGTATAGATATTTGTGAACAAATTTCAACACAAAAGGAATGCAAGGAACATTGCTTGGGTAAGTGGAGAGTTTACTCAATTTCTAATATCCTTGTTTCTAAGACAAATATTTATCAAGTGTCTGGTATTCTGGTGGGTTTTGGGTGAATTTGGTTTTTACTTTGCATGTAGTGGATTTTATATAAGTAAATACAAGTGCTAGCTAACATTAACATTAGAAACTTAACAAATATGTATAATGGTATAAACTTATATTCACAGCGATGTACATGGTAAAGTGGGAGCTGGGCAAACCTCTGGGTCAAATTAAGCAGAATTCGATGCAAATTGTAAAGTTAAACGAAAGTGTGGTGACCGATGATCAAGTGGAGGAAATAACATCAAACCAACAAACTGAAATTCAACTTTTAAAGCAACAGCTGAAAAAGAATGAAGAAAAATTGGAGGAACTCTATTCCTCAAAAGACATTTGTTTGGGCCTGGTTATTGCTTCGCTGGCCCTAATATCCATTCTACTGCTCTGCTTGTTTTCTATAATGTGCTGCTGTAAGGACAAAATACTCTCCCTAATTGGAGCAGCATCCCGTAGGAACACATACAATGATGTTGAGGGTGTTCCACTGAACAGAAGACGAGACACGGTGGCTTCCTACAGGATAACACCAACCGAGGGTTTATTGAAGCCAAACAATATTCAACCTGTCCAAGATGAATCTAATGAGACCAGAATATCAGGCCCGCGTTAAACTAAATCTACAAACCACCCAGCAATTGGTAAAATAGGCACAATGCTAATATGTCGGTAACTGCTAAAAGAAGGGGAGAAATGCAATGTTAATGCACAGGAACGGACGGCTGCTGCTTGTACTATGATCTACTTGGACAGTTTTTGTGTAAACAATTGGAAAACAATTTTTTTATTACTAATTTAGGTAGATATTTGTAAACATTGTTTGTTTTTTCGTATATTTGTAAAAAATGTTGCCTTTTTTTATTATTTTGAGTACACAATTGTAATTTTTTTATTATTTTGTGTACATAATTGTAATTTTTTTATTATTTTAGGTAAGATGAATAAATAAAAATTGAATGTGTCATATTATAATTCATCTATTCTATAAGGAAGAGGCCCAACAGTGGGACAAGGTTAGGGTAGGCCATACTACACTTAGAAGGAATGTGGATTATAAACGAAGTGTGAATGGAATAAACATACCTCTGGCTCTGTACTGTGCAGTGTGGACGTAAATTATTTCATGGGGTAATGAGGCGAGTGATTAGGCACATATTCTTGGTAGGTTGCTTACATGTTTAAGAAGACTAAGAAGTTAGGAGAATGTCGATTAGTTATTAAAATGTAAGTCAAACAGTACGGTGGGGGAAGATGAGACAACTTTCCTTTCTATTTTCTCGTCCCATTTGATAGTAAACAAAGAACATTCAAAGAATTATAAAACTGTATCCTCACAACTACCATAGACTGTTGTTAATTGTCAGGATATTTGGATATTATGTGCTAAAGGTGTCCTATCTTCCCCCACCCTACTATATGATAAAAAAGAATTTAAATGATGTTGAAGTCCAAATATAAATATAAAACACTAAATATGTTGTTGTATTGCACCAGGAATAGCAAATTATGTACAATTACACCATCTTTACAAGTTACATAAGATTGCATCATGCATGTTTCTCTGGTTCACTAAGATTTCTCTGCAAACTTAAAACCTCTTTTCTCTCTTTTACTCTCAATACCTTTCATTTTTTCTTCTCATTCTCTCAGTTGTACTCTTTTATCTTCCCCTTTCTTTCCTTTTTTCTTTCTTTCTCTTTCTCTTTCTGTGTCTACTTGTGTCTTCCAATAAGTTAAATAATATACCTTGGAGCTCATTTCCTTAACACGAATGTATAATTGCAACAACACAACAACAGTCTGTGTTTTCATACACAACCTACAAAGCAGAAATGTAACAGCAAACAACGCTTTAATGGTATGCACACAAAGGGATATTTTTAGACTTTAAGGTTGTTTACTGGAGATAACATAATGATATTCTGTGTTAAAACCTAAGATTGTAGATAAATATTAAAGTATCATTTACATGAGAAACATCAAGCTTAATACATAATAACATTTTATGTTAAGTATATATAAACCTAAAAGTTTAAGAGTCCTAAACAACATTTTGACAAAATAAACATGGAATTTGTATTAACAGTATGAAGACATATTTCGTGTTGCAATATTTAGACAATGAACCATTCCAAAGCATAAAATGGGAAACATATTTAGGGGAATCACTAGAGGTAGCCCTGGGAGAAACCCCCTTTATCTTTCCCGCATAACCTTTTCACAGGGTCGGCGAAGCATATATATATGTGTGTGGAATGCTAATGACAAGTCAGGCCAGTGGAAGCACTTGCTAAAAAGGTGTAACTGTTACTGAACCTATGCCTTGTAATGTAACTTGTACAAGGATTAACTGAAGGCTTTATTCTTGATCAAATAGGTTTATGAGCAAAGAACAATGTTTAAGTTTACATCTGTTTGTGTTGTACTTGTGTCCATTGTGGCTTGCGCTGCAACACCTTACACAAATCAAGACATCAAAGAAATCGCGCAATCTGAGATCAGTAAGAACCAAAACTCGGCAAAGCAAGCACGAATGAGCTGTGCAGTTGATCAATACTATCTAGCTTCCATGTGTCATCCATGTATAGATATTTGTGAACAAATTTCAACACAAAAGGAATGCAAGGAACATTGCTTGGGTAAGTGGAGAGTTTACTCAATTTCTAATATCCTTGTTTCTAAGACAAATATTTGTCAAGTGTCTGGTATTCTGGTGGGTTTTGGGTGAAATTTAGACCTTTTTTTGTTGTTTTAGATAGTAGGAAGTATATCCAGAGACAAGTATAAGTTAACATTAATTAGCCCCATGTATAAGTATATATACATACATATGTTTATAATAACAATTATTCATACCAATATATTCACAGCAATGTATGTGGAAAAGTGGGGAATGGTTGAACAACTGGAGCCAATGGACACAAACTCCCAACAGATAGAAAAGTTAAACGAAACTTTACAGCTTCAACAACTCCAGATAGAAAAGATGGAAACCAAAGTGAAACGCTTGGAACAGGAAAACAGGGGCAATAGAAATAGAATTTCCTCCCTTGAGTTAATGATAAAAGTATCACCCATTATAGCCTGTGTGATTGTAGCAGTATATTTTCTGCTCAAACGCTCATGTGGAGGGAAAAAAATATCTGATTTTTGTAAGCGGAAAAGTTCGAAAGCACCTAAAAAGCTGAATGATGAAGAAAGCCAGCCGTTTCAAGACAACAGAGAGGAACCAAATGTTTGTAAAATGGGAACAGCTAGAACTGTTACTGGGCCAAAAACAGGAATCAACTTTAAAGGAATCCAACCAAGCGAAGATAATTCGAATGAAACAAGACAACCAGGACCGGCCTAATTAACTTTATTAAGAAAAATTAGTTAAATTTTTAACTTCTGAGATCACTGAAGTATCACTGAAGAGCAGAACAAACCTAGACAAGAATTTAAGCGAAGAAAAACCAACGAACATAGAACAACTTGAACCCTAACGTGAATTTGTTATAAATTATTTAAAATTTTTACTTCTTTATTAATTTATAAACTGAAACATAGGAAAATTAAAAATATTTTTTTTGCTCAGTTACTTGTTATGATTATTTGTGAATTTGTGATTGTTAAAATTTAAAACAAATTTAAATTTTGTCATGCGTATTTAAACTGGTAATAAGTAGCAAATAAAGAAAATTCAATTTGTGGAACACTGACCTTATAACGTATGATAACTGCGTAACTTGTAATGAATAATGTTGAAATGTTTTATACATTATGTCATATAGGGTATTGTTACTTAAATTATAATGACAGCAGTTAGCAAAATGAAACACGCAAGCGGTGCTAAAATTAGAACAACTTTAATCAAATGACCAAGCTAACAACTAAACAAGCAAATAAAGAAAAACAAAAACTTTTTCTTAAGAGGATGATGTCACAGCGAAGCTTTAATCCACTTTGCATTTGGATTTTTTTTAAATATGACCCTTCTTGTGCAGAGTGTCTCAATTCTTAATTCCAGCATTGATTCTTAAATCTTTTGATTGAAATCAAGCTGACATATATTTATACATTTTGACTAAGCTTTCAGATTAAAAATCGCATGTTACCGATTAATACGATTACTTTACTTTATGATCAAAAGCAATTTGATTCAAGTTCTTGTCCAAATCACAAAAGTTGAATCAAATTGATCCTTAGTAAAATGGGAAAAGTGGAATATGAAAAGTTTTATCGAAACTTGAAAACAAATAAAGATAGTTTATAGACTCGCACAGCATCACTTGTTTTGGTGAACTGAAAACACCATGTTAAATGAGGTGTGGAACAAATTTTGTGACTGAGAACACCATGTTAAATAAGGTGTGGAACAAATTTTGTGACTGAGAACACCATGTTAAATGAGGTGTGGAACAAATTTTGTGACTGAGAACACCATGTTAAATAAGGTGTGGAACAAATTTTACCGGGCGTAAAAACTTAGTATTAGGAGTCACGCTGAGTGGAGAACAATGGGGATAAAAGAAACAATTTATTCGCGTCACAGTACATTATATTAATGTCACTATATTGGTACCAGGGGAATACCCAGATAATGGCCATGTGGAAAATATAAGTTGAATACCAATGTGATGAAATCTGTTATTTAACTAATGATTTAAAGCAATGTTTGCTTAAATCCTTTTCATACCGGGCCAATATATAGCATAAGCATGAACCAGTGCTCAACATATATATGTGTACAGTGGCGCAGCCAGGAAAAAAAAAAGGGGGGGGTTTCAATCGCGCCGTAAAGCGCGAAAAATTTTTTTCAAAACCCCCCCCCTTTTCGCTTGAAAACCCCCCCTTTTCGCTTGAAAACCCCCCCTTTTCGCTTGAAAACCCCCCCCTTTCTTTATTCTGAACGGGAGAAATCTCGGACACTAATTTAAAGCGATATAATGTTTCTTTATTCTGAACGGGAGAAATCTCGGACACTAATTTAGAGCGATATAATGTTTCTTTATTCTGAACGGGAGAAATCTCGGACACTAATTTAGAGCGATATAATGTTTCTTTATTCTGAACGGGAGAAATCTCGGACCACGTTGTGGGAAAGTTAGCACGCGACGTCAAACATTGAGGTCAATATTGGGGACAAAAGAGATAAAATATTGTTAGATCACATTAAAACTTCCCCGCGTAATGCAACCTACATTAGTTGGCAAGTCCAGAACGAAATTATTAATTTGTACGAGAGCAGCATTCGGCAATGCATCGTGAACAAGGTGAAAGATGCGGTCTTTTACTCAGTTCTAGCAGACGAAACTAGCGATGTTTCGCTAATCGAACAACTGTCTATTTGTGTCCGTTATGTGGAGGTGGCCAACGACAATAAACCAGAAATTAGAGAAGACTTCTTGGGTTTTGTGGCTGTGGAAAATATGTCAGGACATGCGCTTGCTAATTCAATTATTGAAACGTTAAAGATATGGGGGCTGAAATAACTTTCTGGCAAAATAAGTGGAAGAATTCAGACGTTGACAGCCTGCCAGTAGATATTTTAACTTCATTGGCTTCCGCTAATCCTCAGTTCTTTCCAAATATACATACACTTCTGAAAGTAAGTAGCGCGTTATTTCTTTTTCGTTAAGTGACCTTTATCCACGAACGATTTGTATTTTTTAGATAATAGCGACCCTTCCTGTAACAACATCATCGTCGGAAAGATCGTTTTCAAAGTTAAAACTGTTGAAAACATACCTTCGCAGCACAATGGGACAGGAACGCCTAAACGGTCTGGCATTGCTCGCAGTTCATCGGGACGTTAATATCGATTCTGACGAAATTGTTATGCAGTTTAGTCAGCAAAAAGCAAGAAGACTAAAGTTACTTGTGTAAACGTATTCTTTGTATACAAAAAACATTTGATACTTACGTTATCGCGTAATAAAAATCTCGTTTTCGTTAAATGTTTGTTGGTTTCGTTGGTTGAAAAACGATATTATCAGATTTCAGAAGCATAGTCCACAGCCTCGACGTAGTGCATGTTTTAATTAAAACGAACCTATACGTTTTCAAAGTCATAGAACAACTTCATAGAACAACTTGAACCCTAACGTGAATTTGTTATAAATTATTTAAAATTTTTACTTCTTTATTAATTTATAAACTGAAACATAGGAAAATTAAAAATATTTTTTTTGCTCAGTTACTTGTTATGATTATTTGTGAATTTGTGATTGTTAAAATTTAAAACAAATTTAAATTTTGTCATGCGTATTTAAACTGGTAATAAGTAGCAAATAAAGAAAATTCAATTTGTGGAACACTGACCTTATAACGTATGATAACTGCGTAACTTGTAATGAATAATGTTGAAATGTTTTATACATTATGTCATATAGGGTATTGTTACTTAAATTATAATGACAGCAGTTAGCAAAATGAAACACGCAAGCGGTGCTAAAATTAGAACAACTTTAATCAAATGACCAAGCTAACAACTAAACAAGCAAATAAAGAAAAACAAAAACTTTTTCTTAAGAGGATGATGTCACAGCGAAGCTTTAATCCACTTTGCATTTGGATTTTTTTTAAATATGACCCTTCTTGTGCAGAGTGTCTCAATTCTTAATTCCAGCATTGATTCTTAAATCTTTTGATTGAAATCAAGCTGACATATATTTATACATTTTGACTAAGCTTTCAGATTAAAAATCGCATGTTACCGATTAATACGATTACTTTACTTTATGATCAAAAGCAATTTGATTCAAGTTCTTGTCCAAATCACAAAAGTTGAATCAAATTGATCCTTAGTAAAATGGGAAAAGTGGAATATGAAAAGTTTTATCGAAACTTGAAAACAAATAAAGATAGTTTATAGACTCGCACAGCATCACTTGTTTTGGTGAACTGAAAACACCATGTTAAATGAGGTGTGGAACAAATTTTGTGACTGAGAACACCATGTTAAATAAGGTGTGGAACAAATTTTGTGACTGAGAACACCATGTTAAATGAGGTGTGGAACAAATTTTGTGACTGAGAACACCATGTTAAATAAGGTGTGGAACAAATTTTACCGGGCGTAAAAACTTAGTATTAGGAGTCACGCTGAGTGGAGAACAATGGGGATAAAAGAAACAATTTATTCGCGTCACAGTACATTATATTAATGTCACTATATTGGTACCAGGGGAATACCCAGATAATGGCCATGTGGAAAATATAAGTTGAATACCAATGTGATGAAATCTGTTATTTAACTAATGATTTAAAGCAATGTTTGCTTAAATCCTTTTCATACCGGGCCAATATATAGCATAAGCATGAACCAGTGCTCAACATATATATGTGTACAGTGGCGCAGCCAGGAAAAAAAAAGGGGGGGTTTCAATCGCGCCGTAAAGCGCGAAAAATTTTTTTCAAAACCCCCCCCCTTTTCGCTTGAAAACCCCCCCCTTTTCGCTTGAAAACCCCCCCCTTTCTTTATTCTGAACGGGAGAAATCTCGGACACTAATTTAAAGCGATATAATGTTTCTTTATTCTGAACGGGAGAAATCTCGGACACTAATTTAGAGCGATATAATGTTTCTTTATTCTGAACGGGAGAAATCTCGGACACTAATTTAGAGCGATATAATGTTTCTTTATTCTGAACGGGAGAAATCTCGGACCACGTTGTGGGAAAGTTAGCACGCGACGTCAAACATTGAGGTCAATATTGGGGACAAAAGAGATAAAATATTGTTAGATCACATTAAAACTTCCCCGCGTAATGCAACCTACATTAGTTGGCAAGTCCAGAACGAAATTATTAATTTGTACGAGAGCAGCATTCGGCAATGCATCGTGAACAAGGTGAAAGATGCGGTCTTTTACTCAGTTCTAGCAGACGAAACTAGCGATGTTTCGCTAATCGAACAACTGTCTATTTGTGTCCGTTATGTGGAGGTGGCCAACGACAATAAACCAGAAATTAGAGAAGACTTCTTGGGTTTTGTGGCTGTGGAAAATATGTCAGGACATGCGCTTGCTAATTCAATTATTGAAACGTTAAAGATATGGGGGCTGAAATAACTTTCTGGCAAAATAAGTGGAAGAATTCAGACGTTGACAGCCTGCCAGTAGATATTTTAACTTCATTGGCTTCCGCTAATCCTCAGTTCTTTCCAAATATACATACACTTCTGAAAGTAAGTAGCGCGTTATTTCTTTTTCGTTAAGTGACCTTTATCCACGAACGATTTGTATTTTTTAGATAATAGCGACCCTTCCTGTAACAACATCATCGTCGGAAAGATCGTTTTCAAAGTTAAAACTGTTGAAAACATACCTTCGCAGCACAATGGGACAGGAACGCCTAAACGGTCTGGCATTGCTCGCAGTTCATCGGGACGTTAATATCGATTCTGACGAAATTGTTATGCAGTTTAGTCAGCAAAAAGCAAGAAGACTAAAGTTACTTGTGTAAACGTATTCTTTGTATACAAAAAACATTTGATACTTACGTTATCGCGTAATAAAAATCTCGTTTTCGTTAAATGTTTGTTGGTTTCGTTGGTTGAAAAACGATATTATCAGATTTCAGAAGCATAGTCCACAGCCTCGACGTAGTGCATGTTTTAATTAAAACGAACCTATACGTTTTCAAAGTCATAGAACAACTTCATAGAACAACTTGAACCCTAACGTGAATTTGTTATAAATTATTTAAAATTTTTACTTCTTTATTAATTTATAAACTGAAACATAGGAAAATTAAAAATATTTTTTTTGCTCAGTTACTTGTTATGATTATTTGTGAATTTGTGATTGTTAAAATTTAAAACAAATTTAAATTTTGTCATGCGTATTTAAACTGGTAATAAGTAGCAAATAAAGAAAATTCAATTTGTGGAACACTGACCTTATAACGTATGATAACTGCGTAACTTGTAATGAATAATGTTGAAATGTTTTATACATTATGTCATATAGGGTATTGTTACTTAAATTATAATGACAGCAGTTAGCAAAATGAAACACGCAAGCGGTGCTAAAATTAGAACAACTTTAATCAAATGACCAAGCTAACAACTAAACAAGCAAATAAAGAAAAACAAAAACTTTTTCTTAAGAGGATGATGTCACAGCGAAGCTTTAATCCACTTTGCATTTGGATTTTTTTTAAATATGACCCTTCTTGTGCAGAGTGTCTCAATTCTTAATTCCAGCATTGATTCTTAAATCTTTTGATTGAAATCAAGCTGACATATATTTATACATTTTGACTAAGCTTTCAGATTAAAAATCGCATGTTACCGATTAATACGATTACTTTACTTTATGATCAAAAGCAATTTGATTCAAGTTCTTGTCCAAATCACAAAAGTTGAATCAAATTGATCCTTAGTAAAATGGGAAAAGTGGAATATGAAAAGTTTTATCGAAACTTGAAAACAAATAAAGATAGTTTATAGACTCGCACAGCATCACTTGTTTTGGTGAACTGAAAACACCATGTTAAATGAGGTGTGGAACAAATTTTGTGACTGAGAACACCATGTTAAATAAGGTGTGGAACAAATTTTGTGACTGAGAACACCATGTTAAATGAGGTGTGGAACAAATTTTGTGACTGAGAACACCATGTTAAATAAGGTGTGGAACAAATTTTACCGGGCGTAAAAACTTAGTATTAGGAGTCACGCTGAGTGGAGAACAATGGGGATAAAAGAAACAATTTATTCGCGTCACAGTACATTATATTAATGTCACTATATTGGTACCAGGGGAATACCCAGATAATGGCCATGTGGAAAATATAAGTTGAATACCAATGTGATGAAATCTGTTATTTAACTAATGATTTAAAGCAATGTTTGCTTAAATCCTTTTCATACCGGGCCAATATATAGCATAAGCATGAACCAGTGCTCAACATATATATGTGTACAGTGGCGCAGCCAGGAAAAAAAAAAGGGGGGGTTTCAATCGCGCCGTAAAGCGCGAAAAATTTTTTTCAAAACCCCCCCCCTTTTCGCTTGAAAACCCCCCCCTTTTCGCTTGAAAACCCCCCCCTTTTCGCTTGAAAACCCCCCCCCTTTCTTTATTCTGAACGGGAGAAATCTCGGACACTAATTTAAAGCGATATAATGTTTCTTTATTCTGAACGGGAGAAATCTCGGACACTAATTTAGAGCGATATAATGTTTCTTTATTCTGAACGGGAGAAATCTCGGACACTAATTTAGAGCGATATAATGTTTCTTTATTCTGAACGGGAGAAATCTCGGACCACGTTGTGGGAAAGTTAGCACGCGACGTCAAACATTGAGGTCAATATTGGGGACAAAAGAGATAAAATATTGTTAGATCACATTAAAACTTCCCCGCGTAATGCAACCTACATTAGTTGGCAAGTCCAGAACGAAATTATTAATTTGTACGAGAGCAGCATTCGGCAATGCATCGTGAACAAGGTGAAAGATGCGGTCTTTTACTCAGTTCTAGCAGACGAAACTAGCGATGTTTCGCTAATCGAACAACTGTCTATTTGTGTCCGTTATGTGGAGGTGGCCAACGACAATAAACCAGAAATTAGAGAAGACTTCTTGGGTTTTGTGGCTGTGGAAAATATGTCAGGACATGCGCTTGCTAATTCAATTATTGAAACGTTAAAGATATGGGGGCTGAAATAACTTTCTGGCAAAATAAGTGGAAGAATTCAGACGTTGACAGCCTGCCAGTAGATATTTTAACTTCATTGGCTTCCGCTAATCCTCAGTTCTTTCCAAATATACATACACTTCTGAAAGTAAGTAGCGCGTTATTTCTTTTTCGTTAAGTGACCTTTATCCACGAACGATTTGTATTTTTTAGATAATAGCGACCCTTCCTGTAACAACATCATCGTCGGAAAGATCGTTTTCAAAGTTAAAACTGTTGAAAACATACCTTCGCAGCACAATGGGACAGGAACGCCTAAACGGTCTGGCATTGCTCGCAGTTCATCGGGACGTTAATATCGATTCTGACGAAATTGTTATGCAGTTTAGTCAGCAAAAAGCAAGAAGACTAAAGTTACTTGTGTAAACGTATTCTTTGTATACAAAAAACATTTGATACTTACGTTATCGCGTAATAAAAATCTCGTTTTCGTTAAATGTTTGTTGGTTTCGTTGGTTGAAAAACGATATTATCAGATTTCAGAAGCATAGTCCACAGCCTCGACGTAGTGCATGTTTTAATTAAAACGAACCTATACGTTTTCAAAGTCATAGCCGCATAAAAAAATTTTGTAATTCTCAAAAAAAAAAATTTTAATTTTCAATTCTCAAAAAAAAAAAAATTTTTTTTTTTAATTTTTTTTTTTTTTTTTTATAAAAGGGGGGGGTCGCGACCCCCGAAACCCCCCCCCTGGCTGCGCCACTGTATGTGTATGACGTCATTGTCGATCAATATTTGGTTTGTTCGTATCATGACATGCACAAAGCATTGATGATTGACCGTTGCATAAAATGTAGTTTAAAACATTGGCCGAAACTTTACTCTTTACTTAGGTATAATATTTAAACCCCACAAGTCAAGAGTTAGAAAACATTGGTTTCATATTATATGATTTTAACGAAACTGTGCCTAAATAAGGGATTGCGCAATGTGGCGCAACATGTTGTTCAACACACACAGTTAGAGATAGTCGGAACTATCTCTAACTGCCGCGCAAAAGTTACTTTGAGTTATAAAGTTTCACAATATAATGCTTGTTATTAAATATTGCAATATTGCACCACCTTGAATAAGCAACACAAGTAACTAACTTAACAACTAAATATAGGCATTATGTCATTCATATCTAAAGGACCTCTCCCATATATAACAAAAAGATTAAAACAACATACGAGATATTTGAATTGCATAAACACCAATTATATCCTCTTTAATAATCTAGAATGGTAGTGAACACAATAGAAGTTCAAGTTAAACTTGGCCACAAGGATCTGGTGAAACATAACAGACAAAATTCCAGTCCAACCAATTGTATAGTATATAAGATATATATTTCGCCTAAATGGCATCGTCAGTCTCTATTTAAATAATAACCTACACCGGTGATAAACATAATGAATGTGTCAAAGTCGAGTTAACCACAAAGCACAACCTTAAAGCTAAAAATTCCAACAAGGAGAAAAGCACACAGGATTATATTACGGATGGTTTCAGTTGAAAAGCGCTGCTAATCAAAATCATACAGAACACATGTGTTTTAATAGTTTTCATTGCAAATTTGCAACATGCAATATTATAGCAATTGAACGCAGGTTTAATGCATGCTGCTTTTTTTACCAAAACACCAAACTTTAAAAAGTGACCCTTGTCCCTTAGTAACAAGATTTTGAGCCCAGCCCAGAACACTTGGTTTTTAACCTTTTGACTTCCATTATAATATAGCAATAGCACGTCAATTCAAGGTACAGCGCTTTTTTACCAGAACACTGAGCTTGAAAAATTATTACCCCCATTTACAAGGTTTAAAGCTTAAACAATCCTATTAAACATAACATGGGTAGCCTCACCTTGTTCTTGTAGTTTTTGTGATAAAATATAATCCTGAGTGGAAACCTCTTCATCACTGCTATACACCAGCATGGTGGCGGTGGAAGCTTCCTTTGTGTGGTGGTATTCATGTGGGGAGAAGCCGTCCTGTTATGAAAATAACGTTACAACAAGAATCAATCTGATCTCTTGCCAAAAATCAAAATAAGAAAAATGAGACATGAAAAGTTTTAACATAACTTAAAAAGAAATAAAGATGGCATATAGACACGTACTGTATCGGGTATTTTGGTGAACTGAGTACAAACAATGTTAATAAAGCAATAAACAACTTAAATGGGCGTAAGACATGGGAAATCATTACAACATAAGCACTTTATTTGTTGTTAGCAATTTCGGCAAAATACAGTGCGCCAATTATTAATTATTAAAAGACTTTATTTTCACCCTAAAAAAAAACCCTTCTTGTTCTTTTTTCTAAAGTTTTTGTGTTTTGGGCATTTGGGTGAGAAAGTTTAATACAAAGCATATGTGCATGGATTAAATACAAATGCTATGGTTTATGTAACAGGTTAGATACATATGTGCAATTGTGCATCCTGAGCAACTTGTTAAAACAGTTGGTATAGCACACAGAAATAAAAAGAATAGAACACGCATCTCCAATTTTGAGCAGTTGCGCGTTTTTTTATGATATATCACCTCTTAAGTCCAAACCACTTTAAAAGGTTGCATGTTATGCTAACAGATATTCAAAGCAATAATCAGGGATATCTTATCTAGTACAAGTGATTACATTGGATGCATGCTGGTCTTAACACACAACATTAGTTACTGGAATAGTCATTAGGCAAGGATAGTCAGACACACAATCC